>NC_073746.1:319996370-320278743 GCF_029784135.1 Toxorhynchites rutilus septentrionalis | reverse complement strand
ACAAACCCGACTCTTCTTCCCCGAATCTCATTACCTCTAAATTTGGTTAAAACGGTTACGCTCTTCTGCACTGGCTCTTAAGTTCGTATCGATTCGTCACTGGGTCTATGCCCGAAAAACGGTGTTACGACCGCACAAAATAGTCCATTTCCTCCTATTTCAATAGCAAACACACATAGAAGATATGTCCGAAAACGGTCCGATTCCGACTCTACACTGCATGTTGTTCGCACGAAAAACTATCGACTGTTCCGCCCGTGTGGACGGGAGCAACTCACAAACCAGACTGTGCCCGACGACGACTGGCTACGTATTTTCTGCCTCTCTGAGTTACGACTGTCAGAGGTTCGAAACCGATACAAAGTCCTCTCAGCAAAAACACTCACAACTGGTGTGTATTGCGCTTCAAGTGGTATTTGTTGGGACCTACAAAGCTTATCTCGTTGATGTTTCCTTTTCAAAGTGTTGTTCTTAGATCCGGAAATCTCTGCCAATTTTGGCAGAATTCGGTAGGAGAAAACCAACTCGTATCGACACATTCCTAGAACTGTGTAAGCGATTACCTCTGAGTGGGACAGTGTATTTGTTTTCCGGGGTAAACAAAACACGTTGTTACTTATGGTGATATGGCATTCTATAGAAATTCGTAGAAGCACCTCGAGATGACTATTCCTATCACTATGTATCAGTAACTGGTTACGAGATAATAAGGGTCATTTGTTTGTTTATGTATATCACTGTAATGCATACACTTTACATTCAACTTAGCTGACACTTTCATCTCATAAGAGATAAGCACATCGTTGAATTTCATTTAGGGTCCGTTCAGCGTCCGATGTACAGGCTAGGTCCACAACTCATCAACACTAGTTACAGAAAAAAATCATTACCTATTTTTGTCTCATAAAAAAAAAATTACGAAATATGATTCCACATCGTCATCACTACTGCCAGATGTTTTTTTTTTCCATTGTTCAAAGTTCTCATTGAAACTTTTCGCTAAGAAGACTCTAAAGGATCTGTTGCGGGGACCACTGGAATCTTGTCAAATCGCTTCGCTTTGGTGTTTTTCTTGAGTAGAACAATGGTGAAGAAACCAACCACCTTTGATTACTGGACCGAGGCGGTTGCGTTGATCCTCCAACCCTTCATGAGTCATAACGATCTGGCTGTAAAAATAAACTTTGTACATAGTCTAAAATGTTTTATTGAGAAAAACAACATACAAAGGAAAATCGTCTCTGTCTAATCTGTATCGAAAATCGAGTACCAGATATTCTTTATAAACGGGATCAAGCTCTGACATTAGGGCATAAGTCCGAGAGTACTTTAATGGTAATGCCAATGTTGATGAAGAAATTTATACTTTGAATTTTCTGAGTAGTTCCCAGGGATTTTCTGATGAAAGCGGTATTCTGCATAACCGATGGAAATGGTGTCGTATGTTAGAACTTCATATCATGATTTTGTTTTGGGTATTAGAGATCTACAATAATTGTGAACAAAATAGAGGTTGAGTTATTTCATATCTGTACGCAAAAACGTATCTAACTCGGAACCATGTTAAAGAAATAAAAATGTACTCAAAATGAAAGTCATTTATTGCGCTTTAAAAAACATAGCAAAAAAAATTATCCGATTTGGTTTTGATGAAATCTAGAACTTTTTTTCGAATACCACTCATCATGTTTTGGACATTTTGCTGGTGAAGCTGAGTGATTTTCGGTTTTCCTGCTGCCTTTCGTTTTGCTCATGTGGAACCCATTTTCCGCTCTTCTGAATCTTTTCCATCGCTTTCAAATGCATTAATTATTATGGTTATGCATCAGGGATACATTGACAAATTTCGTTTTCATCCTTTTTTTGCTATGCCTGGTATAATATAGTAGAATGAACTAGATACTAATTTGACTTCGGAGTGCAGCAGTGTATTTAAAATAATTTTTTCTCGCAATTGAGTTTTTTTACACTTATGAAACGACCGCCATAATTTTGAAGCGACAATGACCTCGCAGTATTCATTGCACATAAGTCCGCTGTGTTGAAAACACATCTAAAAACTAGATGAATTGTGAAACTTCCTGATCACATGCAAAATATACTTTTTTTTTTTGGTTTACCATAATCCTAATTCACCGAAGGGCAAACAAATATGATAACGTCGCAATTATATAAAATAAATAAATAATGCTGTAAAAATAAATCCATTATTTTCCAATAGACAGCGTTAGTATTAGGTGTACCGGTGAGTTTCTTAGGTTTTACAATAGGTAGCGTAATATGATTATTATTCCAGTGAATCAAATTTCCAGACATTCGTTGTAAAGCTACTGTCATTGCGCGTCTTTTTCAGTATATGTCAAAAAGTTGAAGCGTAAACAACATAGTTTTTTGCCATTTCGAATATGTCGAATTTCGTACCAACGAGAATGTTTTTTCATTTAGTGTCACTTCATTACTTCAATATGAAGAAAAAAGCTGCGGAAAGTCATCGCATTTTTGTGGAAGTTATGGTGACCATGCTCCAATTTAACGAACGTGTCAGACGTGGTTTTCACGGTTCAAAAGTGATAATTTTGACTTGGAAGACGAAGAACGTTCCTGACCGCCAAAAAAGTTTGAAACGAAGTATTGGAGGCTTTACTCGATCAAAATCCGTCACAAACTCAACAAGAACTTGCAGATACACTTGGAGTAGCTCAGCAAACCATATCCGATCGTTTGAAAGCAATGGGAATGATCCGAAAGATAGGACATTGGGTGCCGTATGAATTGAAGTCACGAGACGTCGAACGTCGTATTTTCACGTGCGAACAACTGCTCCAACGGAATAAAGGTTTTTTTGCATCGAATCGTTACTAGCGATGAAAAGTGGGTCCATTACGACAATCCTAAACGTCGGGCAACGTATGGATACCCCGGACATGCATCAACATCGACGGCCGCGCGGAATATTCACGGCCAGAAGGTTATGCTTTCTATTTGGTGGGACCAGCTGGGTGTGGTGTACTATAAGCTGCTAAAACCGAATGAAACCATTACGGGAGACCTCTACCGATGAAAATTGATGCGTTTGAGCCCTGCACCGAATGAAAAGCGTCCACAAAATACACAATTAAGCCACAAAAGATACGATAAAGTTATTTTACGAGCGACAAGGCTCTGCCGCATTTCGCGAAACCGGTCAAAACATACTTCGAAACGCTGAAATGGGAGGTCCTATCCCATCCGCCGTATTCGCCAGACATTGCTCCGTCCGATTACTACCTTTTTCGATCGATGCAACAGGGCCTGGTTGACCAGCACTTCTCCAATTTTGATGAAGTCAAAAATTGGATCGATTCGTGGTTAGCTGTCTATTTCCGCTGATTATTTCCGCAAAGGGATCCGTGAATTGCCAGAAAAATGGGAAAAAGTTGTGACTAGCGATGGACAATACTTTGAATATTAAATTAGTAACCATTTTTGCAGAATAAAGCATTAATTCACGAGGGTCGTTCAAAAAACATGCCAGGCACCTTAAAACTTGAATAGTGTTTATAGTTATGATATTGTAGAAGTTAATCACGCGCACTTTCGTAATCGTCGATCGCATTCCGAAAACGATCGTGGTCAAAATACGGTGACTAAGCTCATCATCAATCATGGTTATTGGCAGGGAATCATCTACAACGAAAACCTCACCTCAGGCCAAACTCTTAAATCGGATTCGTACTGGCCCAATAGAACTGTTTGAAAAAAGAAATGGCTTAGGAGCGGATAACTTTGGCCAATAGAAAAAAAATGGTGTTCCATCAGTGTAACATCAAATAACGCCACCCCAAACAAAGACCCATGTAAAACTTCGAGTGCTTGGAACCTAGCACCAAGTGATTATCACCTGTTCCTGTTTATGCAGAATTGTTCCCTCGGGGAAACTTGTGAAAATCAACTGTCTCATTTTTTCCAGGGGCGAGGCTGTCAATTATCTAACTTGTTGTCGCATGAGCATGTATTGTGCATGCTTGTTCTAAATGAGATATTCCTAATTGTATAACTGCAAATATCATTTATTTCTTCTTACATCAAATGTATCTCGGACACAAGACACAAGAAATGAGCTGCGCCAGTGCCTGGACCTCTCAAACTCTCTATTCAAAAAGAAGGTAGCTTTTGCAGAAGAATTCTTGATACCGATCGTCATTAAGCTGTGATTGAACGGTTCTCGCATTTTCGTTGCGTACTTTTGAACTCTGATGCGTGACGTATGTATAGTAATGAAACCCCTGCTTCCACTGTTGGGTCCCGGGAGTGTATACCACATACACACAATCAAATAACGTGTGTTGGAGCACTTTGAACTCTTTGCCTCCGCAGCCTTCCACGAGATGTAATAACAAATCCCTTTCATTATTTTTTATGCTGGAAATTAAGGGGAGAATGGAAACAAAGCGTTGGTCTGAGAGGGAGAGGTGAGGCGAGAGCATGAGTGAAATCAGCTCAACCGCAACTTCAACTTCAGCCGTGGTGATGGGTATCGTCGTCAGACTATCTACGTTACACCTCTCCCCGTTCATAATATCGCACATATGGACGGGAAACCTCAAATCCACTTCGGTCGAGCCGAGGTCAAATGTTCTATTGTGTGTCTGATTTCGATATGCTTCGATGGCCTTTGAGTTGCTAAGTGGTGGGCCTATAGCGGAATCACGATTAACATGTATACACGACGAACCCTTGCTTTTGGTCTTGGTTTCGGAGCGGAACTTTTTTTTCCTACATTTCTAATTGCTCTCGGTGTATTGCGCCCATATTCGATGCTCAATATAATATGGGGGTCCTTCCGGAGGTCCCCCACGAATATGGTCATGTGGGCTGCCTTGGCACTGAAGCTGAGCATTGTGAGAGTCGATGTCAGCCGGTGTATTTGTGTGTACATAAGTAGCTCATGATACAGTTCTGTATATACTCGTACTTTCGAGTGAAATACAATTAACTTTTCTCCAGCTCGCACAATAATTTAATTCTTCAGGATATTCACCCTCATATGCCATTTTGTGGAAAGTATCCTACTGAACTGATACATCAGAGAGCCACCATCGTCATCGCCAATGCTATGCTGGTGTAGGGTTAGTGACCCTACGCCAGGCGGTGCAAGAATATCCATTTATCATATATACACATCTCACACACTTGTGTTTAGTTGCCTGATATGATTGGGCTTGGTGATATTTTCGATGGCAGAGTATTGATGAGTATCGATGTGGTTTCCTTCCAGATTTCGGAAGCGGTTATGGTTATTGCGATGAATCAATGAGTCAGACCGCTGTAAAAGTTGTCTGCATGCTCATCTATTGCTCTCGCATGTCTGGTCATGTTATCTCCCTGGGGGCAAACAAAGAGGATGATAAATACGGGCGGAACAACTGGACTGGAATGATTTGCGTCGTCTAGGTTATTATGCTCTGTTGCTGATTTCTGTTTTGCACCCTTTCGTAACAAATGCGTGTGAATAATTTGGTGTGCAGCCTGCGAATAAGGGGTGTATTAGAACGATGAATCAATACATATATTCAACTCGAACACATGTGCATGTATTGAGACGTTGAACATATTTGTAATGTTCAACTGAACAGTCTCTGTATTCGTACGACCAGGAACGATGCAGGCAGATTAGCAGGTTAAATAGATTGCTGTTTGTGAATCGAAGTTCCTCGATTATGTACTGTATACCGGAAGTGCCATTTCAACAGTCATTTTCCGAACAACAGGTAACACTAGTCTCAATGAAGAATCCACATGAGGTCCGTAGTTTACCAGGTAACGTAACCAACCCCCTACACCCTCTTCTTCTTCTTTGTTTTAAAGATGCTTTAAACTTTCCAGTTCACTCGCCTCTACCCCTACACCCAAAATTGATTTTTAGCTCATGTTTTGTCATCCCGATTACGACATTAAATGTGACATAACATAACAGAAAATGTCATGACTCACAAATACTGGTAAGCATTTGTATAATATACATGGTACAGCAATATAAGATTAATACGAGCGAGCGAAACAAAAGACAAATAAGCTTTTCGCATACTTTGCCACATACACGACCCAGACCGAGATAGATATTGTTCTCCTTCATACACTCCTTTTTTTACTCTTAGAAAATACTTCCCAACTTCATTTTATAATCAGGTTCAATATTATCACGTATTTGTTGAACAACTGCTGAAGCATCATTAGTCATATGGATCCCCATTGACGTCGTATGGACTTTTTTTTGGCACAATCCCAAATGAAATAAGAAAAGAGATGTCTGTACGCATACATGCAAATTATTTTTAAGCTTTTAAAACAGCTGCGCATTTGACTCTTCATCACACTAAATGGCATCATTTATGCCAAAGATGAAATGTTTTCTGCCAATGCTAGTTTGAGTGTAGGAAGGGCGTTTCCCAACCCTGGATTCCATCCTAACACAGATCTCATAATCCCTTCCGAAGAAAAGCAAACAATTGTAAATATTTTCACATTACTATTGATTGAGCTGATATTTTGCATAGGGTGTTTTACCGATAACCATTTTTTATGGAGTAACTTTTTGAAATTCGAAATTTTGTTTATTGGTCCAAAAAAAATATCTGTGCAAAGTTTCAGCTCAAATGGGCATGATTTAGGTGTGTCTCAAAGCGCTTATAGTTTTGATTTTTAATCCTAGAAAATCTTCGATGCCAAATGACTTCAAAACGCATAAAACGTCGAGATCTGGTGTTTTTAAAATTGTTTCAAAATATATATCTTTTGTTTTTTAAATATAAAACATGAATTCAATTCTTGATCCATCCTCATAAAGTGTGAAAATACCTTTCTCAAACAAAAAAATACACATGCAGGTCGGACTCGATTATATACAGTTTGGAATAATTTTTTTTTATATTTCAAATATGACTTATTCCAAGAAGAAATGTAACCTTTCAACGTTCAGTGTACGTCAAAAGTGGGGTAAAAATCGTGATATTTGATGATTTTGCTTGAATTTTCACCAGGAGTTGTTTATATCGATATTTCAGCGAAATGAAGAGAGATAGACGTTGGGTGTGAAAGAACAAATGGTAGAGCGGTTAGAGAGCTTCAATTTAATTGATCGAAACAATCTAGTTTAATATATATTTTTAGGATAAAATTAATAATAACACATTAGAAATTGTTTACTTTTAAGTTTTTCACTTCCAAAATGTTATTAAAATTCACTAAGTTAGTAGTTCCACTACTATATCCTGTACTAAATTTTCTCAAATTTAAATGAAAGCAACATAATCGATTCTGCAGCGTACTTTTTAATATAGAGCCAGTTTGAGGCAAGAGTCCGAAACAAAAAAAAAGTCCTATAACTCTGTGATTGTTGAAATTCGAACATATGTGTAGGATTTTTTTCATCAAATATGAACATCTATCATTTCCTGAAATAATCTGAATAATTTTTTTTTCATGTGAGAAAGGTGTTCTGACTTTAAGGGGATGAATCAAAAAATCAAATTCCTCTTTTATATTCAAAAAACGAAAAATACATGCAAAAAACGACTAAAAAATTTTTTTTTGACTCGATTATATACAATGAAAAAAAATAAAAAAATGTATATAATCGAGTCATCTCTGTATTTGGAATCCTTCAGGAAATGATATAGGATCATCACCTCTATTTTGTATTTCAATCGATTCGAAATATTTCGAATGATTTGATGAAACTCCATTCTGTATTCCGTTCGAGTTGTTTTTGCATTCCGTTCGATCTTTTTCTCTTGGAATATTGGATGGGCAAAACGTTCGAAATAGGGAATGCGAAATTATAACTAGAACGAAATAACGGTTTCGAACGAAATGTAAATCCGTCTGAATACAGAATAGGGCTGCATATATTTGACGAAAAAATCCTTCTACGCATATGTTTGAATTTCAACAATGACATCTTCGCTGAATGAACCCCTTACTGCTGAACATCTCTTCGTCTCTGATGTGATATCGAGTTTGTTTTTCTCTAAAGATCCATTTATCTTTCAATAATTGTAATGATGTCTTATAAAACTTAGTTTCCTTTTGATGAAAATTTTGCACATTAGTACTTCAATATTTTCCCAAATCACAGTTAAAAAGAATCAAGTTTTGGAATATGGTTAAGCTAATGAATAGATAAATGAAAAATGAAAGTAAGATAGGAAATATATAATTCAAAATAATAACATTGGCTTTCGACAAACAATATTTGTTACAGCTTGGTCACTAATGGGTTAAATGTTCTGTACGTTAAATAAATGGTACTATAGCAAATTTGATTAGCAACACTTAGATTTGTACCCTCAATGTTGGGAATTAAGCAAATTTTGAATTGATATTTAATCTCAATATTTTTAGGAATTTCAAACGCAAAAACGTTACAAGATATAGTAGAACAATGAAACTGTTCCTCTACGTTTGTTGCGTGCGTTGCAATAAGCAGGTACACCTATACCTCGCTATATGACCGCTATTTATACGGCATTTCGCTATAACGGCCCTCTTCAATTAAGGCATGTTTTCGATTTACGGCCTGAAATGTTTCGCTATAGCGGCAAACTTTTTTTTTTCAATGTCGATATATCGATATAGTCGATATAGGAAATATAAGAGTTTTTATATTTCCTCTTGTTTACGAGCTTTATTCAGTGAGTGGTTCAAACTTACTTGTGAGTGATTTACTTGGAAAAATAGGAGACAATTAGAGACATTTTTGGTATGTAAGTACATATGTATTTATGCATAAATTTAAAATATGTAATTGTATTTTTGTAAAAAAACTTATTTTGTCATTATTTTTCAGACAAAATGCCGCCGAAACGATTATCGATTTCGGAGATTGATAGAGTTGTTGATAATCAGTCACGCTGGGAACTCAACTAAATCTAAACATTGAGCTTAAATTTAGTATAGGGTAGTTTTTCGTAGAAATTAAAATTTTCAAGAAAGTCCCGTTTGAAAATTCGAGATTTTTGTTAACACTCTAGTATAAATACACATATTTTATTTAACATGAAGTTGTTTCATTTTTATTTATAGACTAGCTGACCCGGCAAACCCAAAATTTATTTTAAGTTATCAATACCTTCAAACATTCACTTTTTCTTACTAAGCGCAAGTTCATGAGTCCAATCGCAGAACTGTTCATTGATTGATCTTCTAATCGACCCCGTTGAATTTATCATTTACTAAAAAATTCCTAGTACTTCTACCAAAACATTATAATATCAAATCATTTTCAGACCTCCCCTCCCTCTTCTCCCCTTTAGAGAGGGGGGAAGAGTGTCCATTAACCATAGAAACGTTTCGTGCCCCCTAAAATCTTAACATGCCAAATTTGGCTTCATTTGCTTGATTAGTTTTCGAGTTATGCAGAAATTTGTTTTTAATTTGTATGACAGTCCCCCCCCCCTTAGAGAGGGGGGTGCAGTGTTTAACCACCATAGAAACATTTATTGCACCCTAAAACCTCGATATGTTTAATTTGGTTTCATTTGCTTGATTAATTCTCGAGTAATGCAGAAATTTGTGTTTCATTTGTATGGCAGCCCCCCCCCCTTTGAATGGGGGGAGGAGTGTCCTACTACCATAGAAACATTTTATGCACCCTAAAACTTTCACATGCCAACTTTGGTTTCGTTTGCTTGGTTAATTTTCGAGTAATGCCGAAATTTGTGTTTCATTTGTATGGCAGCCCCCCCTTAGAGAGGGGGGAGGGGTCTCAAAATATCACGAAAACCTTCCCCGGCCCCAAAAACCCCTACATACCAATTTTCATGTCGATCGGTTCAGTAGTTTCCGAGTCTATAAGAATCAGACAGACAGACAGACATCACTCCATTTTTGTATATATAGATTATTGTTGGTTTATTTGAGTCTGTGTTATTGTTTTATGTTCAAATATACGTACTTGTTATGTAGGTGTTTTGCATTTAAACGATTTTTTTTAAATGTAATTTGAATGATGAACCATGTTACATATTTCACAAATTTGGAACCGATCCGATTGAAATTGTATGAATTTTTATTATAATAATTGATTCGTTATACGGCTTTTCGCTTTGCGGCCAAGTTTCATGGAACCTATCTAGGCCGTAAAGCGAGGTATGGGTGTAGTAGTTATATGAACAACGTCGGAACAGTTACCGATGTTTGTGTATTAAAAAACAGGAGACAATTATGAATATTCGCATATCATGACGGATTTGATTAAACTCTTCAAATAGTCTAGTACAAGTGTACAAGGTTACATGAACATACGTTTAATATTTTGTTTTCTAAGCAATATATGAAAATTATAGAGAGATGTCATAATTGCATTCGAATAGCACATACGCCAAAATCTTTTTTTTCATTATTGTTCAAATTTTAGTGCTTGTTATTATTTTAGTTCCATGCAATCATGGGCAAACTAGCAGTGTATTTCGCTATCGGTGTGGAGCCCTACAAGAAATAGATTCAAAACTTTTTAGAACTTAGAGCAAGCCTGAAATGTTTCTGTACATCTCTACCGAAG
Organism: Toxorhynchites rutilus septentrionalis; assembly: GCF_029784135.1. NCBI lineage: Eukaryota > Metazoa > Arthropoda > Insecta > Diptera > Culicidae > Toxorhynchites > Toxorhynchites rutilus. The sequence continues at coordinate 320,268,203 of NC_073746.1, read as the reverse complement.
AAAGGAAACAGCACAAAATAATCTACGAAAGAAGCCTCAATTGAGATTATAATTAATCAATAACCTACGTTTTGTTATTGACGTTGCAGCATAGTTAGCCTATTATGTATACAAAATGTTGGCTCATCAATACAAATTCAGAATAAAATATATAGAAACTCCGTTCTTACGAAATTTGTCACATATCCGATGGTCTGATATATCTATCCATAATTCAAATATTTCAATGACCACGTACAATTTACTGCACAGATTGTACATCCAGCGCATCAAAATCAACACGTCATTTGGCGAAAACGCAAATGAGAATTTTTTTTGATTAGCATCAATACGTCACAAGGTTATGATAATAACATAACTGGCCAGCTGTTATAATTGCTCATAACCATAGTTATCCGCATTTTCATTAGTCTGATATTTCAGCTCTCTATACTAAAAGTAGAATTGAACAACATTCCATACTCATTTTAAACTCGTAGGTACCCTTAACCAATCATTTTTGCAATTGTTTTTCTCGTCAGCTATTAGTTATATGCGACATTCACTACGCCATGGGGAAAATCCATACATTACTGCACACATTTCCACCAACAATATAACCACGGAGAGTCGATAATCAATGATTTCCATAAACTGCTAGGCTTTATCGTCATTCCGATGTTCGTGTTCTAAGCTGATTAAAAGCGAACCTGCGTATCGATTGGGAGAAAACAAACCGCACATGAGATCCGAGATGTTCTTTGCTCAGTTCCCCGAACAAGATATGACCAGTTTGCTAACGTCTATATACGTAGGTATCAGGCGTAGCAGCCAAAGCATTTCGACAGGGAAAAAATCGTATATACGTAGCACTAGCGCTCCCCGTTCGTTCGTTGCTTTTTCTGCTGCTGTGTGATGACGATAGTCAGTACAAAATGGCCATACTTTTCTACAGTCTGCCATTTCCAGTCTCACCGACAAATAACTTCAAAATCAGTTAATTGCTACTGAACACATTGAATCACAATCGATTTTACCTCGATTATCCACAGAAAATCTCGGCCAAGAATTACAATATTCCTACCATTTTCCACATCGTCAATATTTTTTCTTCTACCTCGCACTGACTTCGGCCATTATTGTGCACAATGTAGGAACAGTTTTCGATGACAAAATTATATAATTCATAGTTTTCCAACGGCCAAATGATCAATTCTAATGTGGCAGCGTACTTACGGTTCCGATTCTGGTCCCGGATTGCACAAAAATCAGGAAAAATTTATCGATTTGCACTCGCCACTTTTCTCTCACGGAACAAAGAAAAGAACGAATTGTCGCAGCACACAGAGCAGAGTGCCCGTTGCGAATGGAAATAAAAACCTCTACTACTTGCACTGCTGCTGCTGTTGCTCTTGCTGCTGCTACTGCTTTACGCCCGAAGTATACATTTATTGACGTTTGCGAGGTGCGGATCGACTCGGCCATGCCAAAGTACACGAAACGAAGGTAGGAAAACGATTGAGTGCAGTTGTGTTTGTGTGCATCAATATGACTTCGTGTGAGTTTATTCAAACAATCGTGAAGTGATAATGTTCGATCCAGACATGTTTGCATGAAAAAATTTTCAGTTCAACGTAACATGAAAAATCAAGAGGAACATTTGTTACAATCCAAAAACCTACAACCGAGATAACAGAATCATGGTGCAAGTCGGCCTTCCTCATTTATCGCACATTATCATTGTCGACATATTGATGTCCTTTGCGAACATAAAATAATTGTACATAGACTAGGTATCTGATTCATCGCCATATTACGGACACCATCAGCTCGAGCATCATCAATACAAAAAATCGCTGGTTTGAGTAATTTGTAAACAAAATATCAGTATTATTCCTGTTTACGACCGTACCTGACTTCTTTTCGAACGACTTGATTCGAACATTTTCAAAGACATTCTCGAGAATTCGCTCAAACGACTTTTTTCGAACTTTAAACGCCATTTAGAAACACAGAGCAGCGAATTGTCAGCAGTTATGTTTTTCGAACTAAAAGTAGAAATGAACGATTCGTTCGAACCAATGATTTTCGAAAGCTCGATCTGCTTCGAACAAAAACGAATGAAAGTAGGGGAACTTTTGCTCTCACCGAGATGTGTTCCCTAACACGGACTTCACAACTAAGATGCCTGAGGGCAAACTGTGAATACTTTTGTACTCGCTTGCCTTTGTGCAGGCTGGAACTTTTTTCCCGGACACAGTTTTCTAAACTTAGGAACCTGGTAAAATCGTGCAGACACTAGAGGCGAATGAACTTTCAAGTTTAAAGCCTCTATAGTATAAAAGGTAGAAGTTAAAGTTGTTGATTCATGCAAGCCGGAGGTACTTCTGCTCCGCATGTTTTTTTTTGCACTCCGAAAAGTGTTTTCCTAACACGGATTACAAAAGCGGGTACGAACACAACGCTTTGGCTCGGTTATTCATGATTGCATTGAGGGATATGCCTTCATATCTTCTGCTCACTGAATTTCGACGCATACCATTTGATGACTAGGCAAAATGTTGATAACCATTTGCTGCGACAACGTCTATTGATTAAACAATATGCGTTCGACGTACATGTCAATATCGAAACCGAGTGCCTGAAGCTCATCAAATCATGCAAATTCGTGGTGCAAGAAGTGCGTAAACTTGAGAGATGTAAACTTCAGAGGGAAATGTAAAATAAAATAATCGTTTGATAACTCTTCCGTTCACATATTTTGTAAGTCCTAGGCATAATACCAAACGTAAAAGGAGAGTCATTAGATTTACTTGTAATGAAGAACATAATCTATCACAATGCATAAATTGAGCTTGCATGGCATTTGTTCAATCTTTTTACTCACAAAGCAAATATATTGAATTCAATTGAATTTGGAAATTGTTTCATTCAATCAGAAATTTAATCAATGCAAAAAAAATGATTACTAAGCTAAGGTATTGCCACGTCACCCTTGCGGTTATATCATAGATATAACCCATTCGTTTTTTTTCAATAAAATAAAATCGTTCCCTTTAAGTTTTCGACAAGTAATAAGAAAGTCTGCATCAAAAAATCTACTGCTTTCTTGGTTCTTTTGACCACTTCATTAGTGAGAAAGATGCCGCACTGCTATTATCAACAATAAAGAAAACTTCTAAACAGATTTAGCTCAAAATGGCATTTCAAACAGTTATTTGTTTTTGCTTCATATCCAATGTAGTCAGTGACGTCATTATTTCGTTTCCCAACACCAACATACTTCGCGCAGGTAGCGCACCTTAATGGGCATCTTTGGTGTGGCACCATTTCGTACTTTTGGAAGCGGTGTTCGTGTGATTTTCGACACGCTGCGACAAGTGTGCGTTTGTTTTCTATCCAACTTCACCCGATGGCCACCGAGGAGGGTGAAAAATCGGCGCAACGAGCATTCAAGAGAATACGATACGTGAAGTGCTATGGGGGACGCGTTCACAGAAGTTCAGCTTGAAAGAGATAAACTGAGATGAATCGTGGAAAACCAAAAAAGTATGAATGAGATTTTCGGTGCAATTGCCGCCTGTGGGATTCGAATGATGTAAATGGTTCTTATGAAAAGCTATGTTCCAATATTAATATTTTTTTTTTAACAAATAGCATTAAATCGAAGCAGGAGGAGTGGAGCGAATCACAAACGACAAGAACACGAGGTAACCATCATGATTGTATGATTGATCGAAACAATTCTAGAAAATATTTTTTTGTTCAACTTCATTCCGTTTGAATAGTCATCTAATTCAGCCTCCTCAAAACAGTGTATTTTTTATCCTCCAGCACAAATAACGAAATTCGACTATTTTCTTTCTTTCCAACCGAATTCATAAATGTTTTGTAAGGCATCGAAATCCGGACAATTAGCATTTACGTGGATAACATTAGCTACTAAAAAATATTGCTATAGCATAACATGAAACAGTACATTCCAATAGAATTAGAATGCATTTATGTAAGTTATGAATCACAGAATCATGTTATATTTGTTTGAAATTTGTGAATTTCTTCATTGTGCGTGAATTATTCCGGACACTTTTGCTTCAAATTCCAGGCACATTTTGCCAGCAGAATTTCTTTGAGAGAAATTAGTTATTGGTTTTTGTATAGCTTATTGTTTCATTGTTTTTCTCTTATAATCTTAAACCAAACATCAAACATCCAAAATCCTTAAGGCTGATTTAGACGATGCCAGTCAGCGCTCTAGTTGAAGTATCCAGTGAACAGAGAACAGACACTCTGTTCAAGTTCGAGGCCAATTACTTGTTCGATACTGGTCTAGCGCTGACTGGCATCGTCTAAATCAGCCTTTACTCTATTCTTTCTAGGGCTTGCAACATACTCTAATGAAACACCTACAATCAGGGTTTCCAACCATAATTTTCGAAAATGAGGAAGAATGAAAATAAAAATCAGGATAGCTCATATTGGGTTGTCCGACGCTTTGGTGAAGCAGGCGTTAAGGTTGAGCGCCAAATAATTATTTGGAGAATATTAAACTGGACCATAGTGAATGTCGTGCTGAAATGTTATGAGTTATTTGGGTTCACGTGTCAGTCACAAAACTGCTTTCAACAGGTATGCAATTGCGCTAATCTTTATCATAAGCGGACCTTACACGGTCAACTTTATTGACAATATGATGACATTTGAGAGCATAATGACAGCTGAACATGGCCGACAACGCAGAAATCCGGAGTTTCTGATTTTCGGGCATCAATATCGTGACATTTCATGATGTTGACGTTTTTCCTCACGGACTTCCAGACTGAGTTGCCAGATTTGCAAACGGAAATTTAATTCTTGTTAGTCTTTTTTGCGATTGCAATTAAAATTTATAAACTTCTGAAATTGTAGGAATCATAAATGAACGCTTTTGGTTTGGAAAACTGATACAGTAATTTACATTTAATGCCACATGCCGAGGAACCACTCAGTGTCGCATTGGAGGCGTTTTTGACCTGTAATTGGACATTGACGATGAGAGTGGTACAGTGTCGACGTCTGGTGGCGAATTCCAATGCGGGGCCATAATTTGAGCCCCGAACTCGATGTTTACAAAAATGTCCCGTTAGAAGTAAAAATGTCCAATTAAACGTGTCGCATTACAGGTCTGTCCAATTAGAAAAATGTCGCATTAAATGTAAATTACGGTACTTTAAATAGCAAAATACGGTACTTTTCACGATACAAATCACCTCAAAGTAAACTAATAATATGATGGTGAGAGATTGAATGAAAATTAACAACGTCTTAGGATTTTTTTAACGTTGAACTCGGTCATTCTTGCGCTAGCGAGCGGGGCAGCCACTTTAGTCTAAGTTGTGTGTTTCTTCGCACTCCGCTATAAAATTTGGAGAATGAGAAGATCTGGAAAAATCATAGGTGAAAAAACATCACGTGTTGATTCAAGTTACAGTAGAATCCCGATTATCCGCTGAATAGTCCGGTAAACTCACCGCGAATAACGAAAATCACGGATGACCCATTAAAGGACCAAAAAAGAATAACAAACACGAAAAAATATGTTTCAACATAAAAAGACGGGTGGGTAATGTCGGGGACATAACCGGAGAGACGTAGGACTACACCAAGGCCATTTTATAGCTACGGCCAAGGCCATTTTATAGCGAGCGGCCATTTTATAGCGACGGATTTTTCAAGATAATAGAATACGCAATATTATAATAACAGCAGAGATGAAGGTGTGTTACAATTTTTTTAATGTGGGAAAACTTTACAGGCATACAAACAGGTCAAGTTGAATGAAACCGTTTAAAAAAACCGTTGGCTATTTTGTTACTGCGGACGCCAATTTGTGGTGGCGGCCATTTTGGATTTGAATTTTTCATAATAACTGTGTTCTACTAGTCGAGTCCTTCATTTGATACCCATATTGATGGAGTTTTGAGAAAATGTTCAATCCGCCATTTCGTAACGGCCGCCATCTTAGATGTTCGAGATCATGAAATACGCAGTTTTATCAATCTCAATCAATCTCAAGATAGCGTCCGGCGATAGAATGAAGCCAAGCACAATCACCGCTCTATAGTGCGAGTCCGCACATTTAATGGAGTGCGTGACCGAAACCAGCGTTCTGTAAAACCATGCTATATCGCTCAAATTAAAACGACACATAATAAAAAAAACAAAGCACAACCGTTTTCGCGTTCAAAATCGCTCCTCGGTGTCTTTCCTGTCTGGCGTCCGATGATAGAATGTGGCCAAGCAGGAAGGAAGGAAGGTTTTGTATTATAGAGACTTTAAACTTTTTCAGTTCATTCGTCTCTAGCCTTGAGAAAGGCCCTTGTAAAACGTTGCTCAACTCCAGCACTACACCTCCACCCTCTTGCCTTGAGAAACGCACTTGATCCCTTGCCGTCGAACTCGTCCAGCAACGATGTTGTCCAGTCGGTGTCCACGCAACGAATGGTGGCCAAGCACCACCATCGCTCTTTTTATATAGCCATATAATTAACGTTGTAGCGACCGCCTATATTTATTTATAATCTCTTTCTCGTCCTCCACCTTCGCCTTGACAAACGTTTCACCTGTACCGGTGGTTGCTTGCATGAATAGTATTTTTGCTGCAGGAGCGCAGATAAAATGTATGGGAAAGTAGGGATTTCTTTCCACCAATTATTCATCAATTTGAATTTTATATGAGCTGATAAACCGTAATGTATAGCATATAAACAATTACTGAGAATATTTCCTATTAATGTGTGTATTTGGAATAAAAATCCATTCATTAATTGAAGAGTTATTAACGCTTTTTCACATCGAATCATTTAAAAAGGGGCCCCTATATTAAACGGTTAGACGTAGTCCTACGTCAAAACTATGTTTTATCAATACAGAAATCATTAAACTATCTATCTATAAGGCTATGTATACCAGTGGCTAAATAATGTAAAAGCCATGACCACAACAAAAAATCATGGGCCTACCACTCACTAACAAATTCCGGAAAGGCCTTTTGATTTACTACGGAACTCGCAGTCGCGAGTAATCCGCACGGCGGATCACCCGCTCGCGGAAAATCGGGGTTCTACTGTCATAGTCTTATTTATGGAATAAAAACATTTACTTGCAGATAATATAACTTGCATATATTTTAGGAAACTAAAATAATCTGGCATCTCTGAAACTGAAAGGAACAGTCTGTATTTGTGATGCGAGTATTATGATGTGTTTTTGAGAAGGAAAAACGAGTTTTAAAGTGTAAATTATGAATGAAAATTAACTTTTCCGAATCAAATTAGTATTCTATGTGAATGCAAATCTTTTTTTTTCTGCAAGTGGTGAGAAAATCTCATACAAAAATTGTGTCTGAAATTGACGTTATATTATAATAATTAATTTTAGTAGGAATATCTGAAAATTCAGAGGAAATAGGTTAAGTTAGGGTTAGGACTACGCGCTTCAACTAATTAAATAATTTCAAATATTTTCATTATATTTTCATTCAAATTTTAACAATTGAAAATTGCCTTTTAGCCTTCTAATCTGATGGAGAATAGTTTGGATCCCAAACTCGAATGTCGCCACTTGCCATCGCGAATACTTTCGTTGTCTCGGGTTGAGGGTGATATTGACCATGTAAGGTGGTAAAATATTGATTGAGGTTAGATCGGATTTCGAAAGCCTAGCTGTCACGATATTGAAGACACTTAATCATTTTGATCGTGTAAAGCGGACCTTACACGGTCAAATTTATTGACAATATGATGACATTTGAGAGCATAATGACAGCTGAACATGGCCGACAACGCAGAAATCCGGATTTTCTGATTTTCGGGCATCAATATCGTGACATTTCGTATGGATGCATGATGTTGACGTTTTACCTCACGGACTTCCAGACTGAGTTGCCAGATTTGTAAGCGGACATTTAATGTTTGTTAGTCTTTTTTGCGATTGCAATTAAAATTTATAAACTTCTGAAATTGTAGGAATCATAAATGAAAGCTTTTGGTTTGGAAAACTGATATAGTAATTTACATTTAATGCGACATGCCGGAGAACCACTCAGTGTCGCATTGGAGGCGGTTTGACCTGTAATTGGACATTGAAGATGAGAGTGGTACAGCGTCGACGTCTGGCGGCGAATGTCAATGTGGGGCCATAATTTGGGCCTGAACTCGATGTTTACAAAAATGTCTAACTAAACGTGTCGCATACAGGTCTGTCCAATTAGTAAAATGTCGCATTAAATGTAAATTACTGTACCTAAAATAGCAAAATACAGTACTTTTCGCGTAACTGACAATGTGATGGTGAGAGAGTGAATGAAAATTAACAACGTCTTAGGAATGTTTTTAACATTGAACTCGGTCATTCTTTGCGCTAGCGAGCGGGGCAGCCACTTTAGTCTAAGTTGTGTGTTTCTTCACACTCCGCTATAAAATTTGGAGAATGAGAAGATCTGGGAAACTCACAGGTGGTAATTCAAGTTACAGTAGAATCCCGATTATCCGTGAATAGTTGGGATGATTTTTAAACATAGAAACTATTTTTTATCAATACAAAAATAGATACAGATACAGATAATCGGGGTACAGATACAGATACAGATAATCGGGGTTCTACTGTCATAGTCTTATTTATCGAATAAAAACATTTGATTGCAGATAATATAATTTGCATATATTTTCACAATCTAAAATAATCTGGCATCCCTGAAACTGAAAGGATCAGTCTGTATTTGTGAAGCGAGTATTATGATGTGTTTTTGAGAAGGAAAAACGTTTTAAAGTTTTAAAGTGTAAATTATGAATGAAAATTAACTTTTCCAAATCAAATTAGTATTCTATGTGAATGCAAATCACTTTTTTTCTGCAAGTGGTGAGAAAATCCCATACAAATATTGTATCTGAAACTGACGTTATATAATAATAATAAATTTTAGTAGGAATATCTGAAAATTCATAGAAAATAGGTTATGTTAGAGTTAGGACTACGCGCTTCAACTAGTTAAATAATACCAAGTAGATATTTTCATTCAAATTTTATCAATTGAAAATTGCAATTTAGCCTTCTAATCTAATGGAGAATAGTTTGGATCCCAAACTCGAATGTCACCACTAGCCATCGCGGATATTTTCGTTGTCTCGGGTTGAGGGCGATATTGACCGTGTAAGGTGGCAAAATATTGATTGAGGTTAGATCGGATGTCGAAAGTCTAGCTGTCACGATATTGAAGGCACTTATTGTCAATCAGTTTGATCGTGTAAGGTGCCCATAAGGTGCTCAATAATGAAGTAATGCAACTCTTTTCGAGGTTATTGAGAATGACAGAAAGTGTTTATTTTGTTCATTTAGTCACCCACAAAGTAAATGTCGTTCTGGAATTATGTATGTGATTTGGCTTCACTTTCTCCACTAAAGATGACAGCTGTGCTTATCTCGAGAATGAGGAAATATTGCAACTTTTCTCGAGGCCAGTAATATTAACACTAAACCTACCACGAGGGGTCAAATGACCCATTTTAAACTTTTAGTCAAAATTTTCTTGCAAATTATATTGTCACAACATAATTTGCCTACACTACTTTTCTTAAAACATACATCGAATGTATTTTGCCGCTACCGCAACGGGTCATTTGACCCGTGCAAACATTCATATCAGAAAGATTTGTATGTGTAGTTGTGATACAAAACCATTGCATTACACATTTTTGCTATTGCTTTATATATTTTGTTGTATTAGTGAATGAATAGTGAATGATTAGAATTAATTGTATTGCTTGTCCGATCGAGCTAACAGTAACCATTCCAAGCTACAGTGCTATTTTGCGTGTCAAAAAAATATTTTCTAATAATTCTTCTTCTTTTTGGCTTTAAGAGGGTTTAAACTTTTCAGTTCATTCGCCTCTACGAGTTTTCTAATATTTGTTATCCAAAAATTGTCGAAATATACAAGAGAAATATGGTATGCCACGTTTTTCAACAAAACTATATAAATCGAGTCATTGTTTACTAACTATTCATAAAGGGTCGTTTGACCCGCTGTGGTAGGAATAGGTATACATGAAACATCGGTAGGTTTATTGTTAACAGAAACGTTTCTTTTGAGAATAGCGCAAAATGAAAATTTTGCAGCATTCCAAAATAATATCCGAAGTTATAAACAAGCAACTTGAATAAAATAACAGCGTATTTCTACGTCAACAAGGCGGTCATTTCATGGACACAATCTCCCATATTTTTTTTTTACTTCTTCCTATAAAGACTTTCAACACTTCTGGTGTTTGCCGTTAACTTTATAATTCAACTAGAATGAAGTAGAAATATATTTTAAAGGATCATTGGCAATCTTGCAGAATTTGTTGCCACGGGAACGATTCAAAGGAAAGGAGAATGAGTATCACTTGAATTACTGAAAATGTCATTCACAACCATTTCAATATCACGGTTTCCTTTCTTCCGGACAAAGAAAGAAGAGTTTTACGTATTATGACCAGCAATAAAAAGCAGATCTACGAAAATTCCAAATGCAAGAAATCACAGATAAATTCAAGAAGTTTAGAAATATATCCTAAGGAGGGCCGTCTGAAAATGCTGCCGTCTTGAAATTATATTGTGTTTTGGTGGTAAACACTGTTGATCAATTTTGGTCGTTTGTTCTTAAGGCAGTATTCTAGTCTAGAAATTTGAGAAAAATCAATTTTTTCCCTTCATATTTCTGTAGTTTAGGCATTCAAGAATATACCCTAGAAAGGACTTATCGAAAATCCCATTATTCACCGAGTTAGAGCCATTTTAGTGATGCGGTATCCAACCTGGTACGGCCAATGAACTTCAAACGCGTTTTTCTAAAAACTTTTTTTTTCAAATTGGCGGACACAATATCTCAAGTTCTACTGAACCGATTCATGTCGAACTTATATGAATACAATCTGTATGCATCTCTCTATTCCATGAACCTCTAAAAAATATTTTTTTAAATTTTACTATTTTTAAAAGATCGGGCGGCCGCCATTTTGTCAAAAAAGATGTTTTTGACCTGTCCGAGGTTCCTGCGATAGCGGCATTTTTACTGATTTAGAATCTGTTCGATTTTTTTGTTTCAGATAACCATAAGGGCTGGAATCGTGTACGCCATGGCACAAATTTTTTTGAACCGCCTCACTTCATCAACTTGTAACTGTTCTGGTTATGAATATTTTTTCTCCATTCAATTTTAGTTTTACTTTTAGAAGATAGATGAACAAGTAATGATATAATGGAATTTAAGAATACTATTTGTTTTATTTTCACGGAGCTCGAAAAAACGTCCGAAATTCGTGTCTCTACACTAAAATACCCCCTTAATCGCTCAGTGTAAACTATTCCGTTGTGGAGAGTAGAGCCCTGAAGTAATCGCTGGGCCATATGATAGTAGATAGTCGGGAGCTTCACAAATTTTCCTGCATGTGTCTGCTGCGCATTCGTCTTTGACATAATTGAATAACCCAATAGAAGAATTATTTCTTGTTAGGTTTCATCACATTTATGTCAATGTATGAAATACATTACATATCGATTCAAGGGCAGTCCAAGTCCAATAAACTAAAATTATTGGACGTTTCAGAATTTCATAAAGCTTCGGTCACTTAAAAATCGGTATCACTGCTTATAACAGTGTCCCTATTGGTCGACTCCGTAACGTTTCGACAATAGTTCGATTCAGAAATGTGAAATCTTCGTTACATTTTATTTTGTATTCCGTGTGTTTTGTTGAGAGAAGAAAATTGGTTTAGACATTCACGTAAAAAAAACGTTCTAATGAAAAAACTGGTTTCGAATTATTTAATTTTTGTCAGCAGGAGTCGGAGTCGGAGTCGTTACTAATAATTGTGGAGGATCAGAGTCAGAGTCGGAGTAGGGAGATTTTTCTCCGATTCCACAGCCCTGAAAAAATGTTCGTAATATATTCCAAATTGAAAGTTGAAGTTTCAAAATGAGGTATATCCTATCTTCAGGCGTTGGTTTTCATGAAGTTACAGCATTTCAAAAACCACCTAAAAATTTCTGTATTTTTATGTTTAGTGTAGTACAAAATTGGAACAGATTTTGCAACAAATTATGTCTTGTTGTTAATCTATGTCATGAAAACTAGTTCGAGAGTGTGTAAATTAGGGTGCCAATGAAAATTGTCATCTCGAATTTCGAAAAGTTACCCCAGAAAAATTTTCACCACCTCGAAAAAACACCCCATGCAAAATATTAGAATTAAAAAGAAAAATATTATTATTAAATTTTTTTTGTCAAAAATCGACACTCTGGAACATAGTTTTTCTTTCAGAATGCCAGACAAAACGTACGGTTTTGGGTGGCAAAAAAATTGTTATATCAATTTTTCATTCGGAATTTGTTGCAAAATGTTGTTTCGCACGATAATATACCCAATGCAAGTGTCGATTTTTGACAAAAAAAACAGGAAGTGGGTTATATCTATGGTATAACCGCAAGGGTGACGTAGGACTATCGTTGATTTAGAGATCATTTGTTTGAAGTTGAATCTGAATTCATTCTGAATGAATGAATATTTGGGGGACCTCGAAAACGAGAGTGTTACGAGATTGGATACGGAAATATTCTACTGATGGGGAAGAATAATCTTCAGAAGCTATTCTGTTAATTGCGATTGATCGAAAAATCACAAAACCAAATGTATTTGGTCACAGTGTTACATGGATAAAAAACATTAAAATAAACTCTTTCACATGAATGTAATTTTAAATTCCCAGAGGAACTGGCAGATTATTTTCAGTAACGATTAGATATTACCACATTTCCCTCGATACTGGAAGCCCACCAGTGGTTAATGCTAACTCGATAACCATCTGTTAATAGCACTTGATTGAAACATATTTGGTCACAGTGGTACATGGATAGAAAACATTCAAATAAACTCTTTCACATGAATGTATTTATAAATTCCCAGAGGAACTGGCAGATTATTTTCCGGATCTTTCTCGATGCTGAATGGCATCCAAACGGAAAGAATTCCGTGCGTGTATGTGTGTGTGTAGCGGCTGCTTCGATGGTCACCTTCTCTTCTCCTGAAGGAAGGAAAAAGGTCTTGTATTATAGAGACTTTAAACTTTTGCAGTTCATTCGTCTCTAGCCTTGAGAAAGGCCCTTTGAAAACTCTACTCTACTCCAGCGCTACCACCTCCGCCCTCTTGCCTTGAGAAAGGCACTCGATCCCTGGCCGTCCAGCTCGTCCAGCAACGATGTTGTCCAGTCGGTGTCCACACAAAGAATGTTCTCCTGAAGGATCGGCTTCTCTGTGCTCCCTCACAGGTTCAAACAAACTGCCTGCGTTTCAGGGCAGTCTCGATCCTTCGATCCTCCACCCTCAGCAACGATGTTGTCTTGTCGATGTCCTCACGAAAAATGAATGCGTCTCACCACCAGAATATCGCTTAAGTATGCTTTTTGTGCGTGATTGAATCGAGAGAAGGCGTGGTTTACGATGGCAATTTGGAAGGCAAACTAGAGGGGAATGAACTCTCTGAGCTCGGAACTTTCGGCGACTGAGCAATAGTCGATTGCGGGCGCATACAATATTGGATACGAAAATATCCTACTGATGGGGAAGAATAATCTTCAGAAGCTATTCTGTTAATTGCGATTGATTGAAAAATCACAAAACCAAATGTATTTGGTCAGTGTTACATGGATAGAAAACATTAAAATAAACTCTTTCACATGAATGTAATTTTAAATTCCCAGAGGAACTGGCAGATTATTTTCAGTAACGATTAGATATTTCCACATTTTCCTCGATACTGGAAGCCCACCAGTGGTTAATGCTAACTCGATAACCATCTGTTAATAGCACTTGATTGAAACATATTTGGTCACAGTGTTACATGCATAGAAAACATTCAAATAAACTCTTTCACATGAATGTATTTTTAAATTCCCAGAGGAACTGGCAGATTATTTTCCGGATCTTTCTCGATGCTGAATGGCATCCAAACGGAAACAATTCCGCGCGTGTATGTGTGTGTGTGTGTGTAGCGGCTGCTTCGAGATCTTCCCGGGGAACAGTTTGTGGCATCACTCTCCTCCTGATGGATTCCCTTCTGGCCTAAGGTGCACAAACAGGCTCTTGGTGACACCGTTCATTCGCGCTTTCATGATAAACGAAGAGCTTCACCACAACAGCGACAACATGCTCCAATCGCTGTTCAATTAGAACTGAGTGGATTTCCGAGCGGCGCTCGCTTATATACCGATTGGTGATTTCAATAGCCTGTTTTGAAAGCAATTTTAAGACTATTGAAACAAGTTTTAGGATCAGAAAGTAACTAGTATAGAACGCGTAGACATTTTATCTATCGAATGAAGTGTTTATCATACCATTTCGTTCAGTTGTTTAGGAGCTATTAACGCTCAAAATCTCGGTCTCCGGCGTAAAGCTTTCGTTTTCGAAACTTTGATTTTACACCCCGGTATAGAAATGAAAGACGTAGTCCTACGTCAAAAATTTTCAAGATGACAGTAATTCTCTACGTTTCTTGCAATTTTAAGACATTTGGCATTAAATGATTTTTTTGAAACCCTCGATTTCCTCTACTCAGTGATTTTTTGATTTTAAAAAAACTCAAACTTTGACCGCTTTGCGCCATTCTCGCTTAGGTCCGATTGAGCTGAAATTCTCATAGGATGTTTTTAGAGGTGGTGAACATTTTGTATAGGGTAACTTTTTGAAATTTTAAGGTCGATCTTTCCCATACATTCATTGGCACCCTAATGTACATTATGTAGAAGTGTATTTTCAAATATTCTTGGAAACCCTTTAGAATTGGTCAATCAGTAGCTGATTCGAGTTTGGCAGTTAACTGATCCAGACTCGACCTCTTTGTTGTCTGGTTTCGTTTCAGTGATCAGTATTCGGGTTGTCGGTATTTAAAGAAATTTTTGCATTTTTTTCAAAACGAAACCAGAATCTTCTTCTTCTTCTTTTTGGCTTTGAGAGGCTTTAAACATGTCAGTTCATTCGCCTCCAATAATTTTTTTAAACGCAATAAATTTTAATCTACATTTGGACTCCTTAATTTTTTTTGTCATCAAAATCTTACCAAGTTCTAATTGATTTTATGATTTCTATCTGAAATTGGGAATCTTAGAATCCAGATTCTAAGTATTTAGTACAGGGCGCACTCGATTATCTACAGTCTCCGATTTATTTTCACTTGGTATATAATCGAGGCAAATTTTTTAAAAAATTTGTTCGTTTTTTGAATATACAATAAAAATTATTTTGATTCATCTACTTGAAGCCAAAAAACACCTTTCTCACATAAAAAAATATCCAGAATCACTCGAGAGGTTGATAGATAGTTGATATGAAAAGTTCATATTCCAGGCATAACTGTACCACCATGTATTTTTCGTAGATCCATAATAAATAAATCGGTACTAGTACAAGAATTTTATGACACGCTTTCAGCAAGGCTAATGTACTCATTTCTGGTTTGGAAGAACGAACTAATTCTTAAAAAAATAAAAAAAAGTTTAACAGAACACGTGTACACCTTGTTAGCGAATGCCTTATAACAATGAGATTTATATTCAGCAAAAGTAATGCAGATACTCCTTTATTCATAAAACGATGTTTTTCTGCATAATCTTTCGGAAAAATAATTGAGTGAAACGAGCGCAATAGTTAAATAGTGTCTCAGTTCGTAGGAAATTCCTCTCATTATTTCCGTGTTAACATCAGATTTTTGGGATCCGAAACGACTTTTCTATCGTTGGTTTTGATTACTGTTTATATAGCAATAACTTGGGTTGTTCTTGTCACGTTTTGGATCAGCTAGATGTAAGAAATCCTAAGGAATAGGATCGATTCAAAAGTATTACAGATCACTCTTTTATTCATAAGAATATGTTTTTCTGCATAATCTTTCGGAAAAACACTAAAAAACATATTGTTTGTCCCTAGTATTTCAAATAACAACAGCAAGTTCAATTGTCTCATGTTGATATTCTAGGCATAACTGTCTCACCATGAATTTTTAAGCCCGTAACCAAAATTGATTGATTCAAATGAGGTGTTTTGTTCACATTTCATTAAACAACAGTTTTCTGCTTATAAAGAACCCAGTGTATTGCTAAACTGAAATGTTTAAAGCTTCTGGTAGACAAATATGTTAGAAAACATTGATTGCGTTTATCAACTGGCGATGTAGTTGTTACGACCCATCACAGGCACTGTTCCAGACAAAGATAATACCGACGAGGCAACGAAGAAATAAATTATATTTTTTTATATTGTTCTGTAGTTTTAGCTAATTAGACCTAAGTTAATGATTATGTAGTTATAATATATTCAAATAGTTTAAGAAGGTACTGTTTGATGATGGCTCTTTATCCACTTGAGCCTAATTAAATAAATAAAGGAAAAAAAATTGCGTGTTTCTCAGTTGCTGATTTTGGAACATGGGACAACTATGCGTAGAACGGCAGTGTAGCATTTGATACTACTTGTATGCCGACAAAAAAAATGGAGGAACTTTGAGCAATCGTTTTATTGTTACTTAAATGAACTTGTGAGCTTATGAAAGTTCAGATTTAATCATAAATGTACCTGCCTGTACAGTGCAACGTTTCTAATTGCATTTTCTCAATCTTAATCATTGTGAAAAATGATACACAAAATATTTCCGCAATTTCATCAAATGATTTTTGTCATACGAAAATAATGTAAACTTTTGTAACACCTCAACATATATTCTCTTCAGGTCTAATATGACGTCTATTATCTATTATTACCTAGGTAGTGCGGACTGAATCAAAACGGCTGTCAAAAAAGATCCAATGATCAGGAGTGTTATTTTTCTTATGATAACCAACACTATGAAAAAGGTATTGTTATCAAAGACAAAAATAATTAAACTAAATAAAATGAACGAACTACATTTTTCCGTAAAATTTTAATGACCATTGCATCTCTGAAAGAGCATCTTATATTGCAAGATATCAGAACCTGAATGAATATAAACAATCTACGAATAACGCTTAGTTCACTCCAAGATTTTGATGTGGGAGCAAAATTCGACATTGGCGAATTTCGATACGTACATACATAGCAAAAGTGAAATTTTTGGGAGACGTTTTTTTCTAACGTCGGTGAAAACAGCTTTGCTAGTGAAACTGACTGAATGAAATCTGATTAATTATGATCCGCTAGTCCTGGTGATGAATATAACGGTAAAGCAATCTGCGCTTCGTGTTGATGATGGACGTAATCTTCTGAGTCAACTACCGGCTTAATTGTGGAGAAGGCATTACGGTTTCTCACGAGGTTTCTTTTCCGTTTGGAATGTAACGATGTATTTCTATCAAAATAAACCTGAAAATGTGTATGAAAGGTTTGCTACACTTTTGGTTTTCAATAGTTGAAACATCGTACTTACTCCACAGACACGGGAACCCTTATTCAGAACTAGTTTGTCGTCTCCGCAAAAATCGACCCAGCGCATTTGTAAATACGTTTCCGAGGGTATACGATAAAAGCTAACGCGAACATTTTCACTCGTATTCGAGTAGCCTTTCACTGAGCAACGCATTTTTAATATTCACTTTCCCTGATATAATATTTCTCCGAACGTAATAAAAACAAACGAAGTCACAGTCACGTAAATGTTTACTCCTGCGATTTGAAAACATTCGATAAAAAGTGGAACGAAAAGTTGCCAGATGATTGTTAAAAAAAATCTGTAAAAATATGTGAAAGTCTTTTAAAAATGTGGAAATGTCTGTAAAAGTGTGCGGATCTGTAGAAATGTCTTCTAACGTTAATTTTCATAGATTCATATTTTGTATATATATACAGCCATTCCATACCAAACCGATATAGTGGATCTCAGATTTCGATGAAAAGTGGTAGTTTTGTTCTTTATCGCAAGACATTAGACCCGTATTTTTTTATTTTTTCATTAGGGTGAACATTTCCATTTTAGGGTGGTCCAAAAAATAATATTTTCCCCATCTTTTCCCAAAAATTCATATCTTCAGAATCACTGAGCCGGTTCAGATTATCGACATATCTGTGAGCCAATGGGCTAGCTTTTCATTAAAAAAATATTGAACTTGCAAAAAAATGAATTTTATTTTCGTAACTATCGATTGTATTTGTTTTGTATTGTATTCATGGCTTTGGACTAGAAGGCGCTATATTTTTTATATTTTTCTTGAAAGCTAAGGATGTTTTACATAACATATCTCGATTTCAGAGATGCAATTTTTTTTTCGTTTTTTAGACATGATTTTTCAAAGTTAACCGGTGGTCCGGAAAATTATTTTTCCCCTTGAAAACGAATGGAATGGCTATATATATATATATATATATATATATATATATATATATATATATATATATATATATATATACTAGCTGACCCGGCGAACTTCGTCCCGCCCAAAATTATTGTTTTGATATGAATTCTTCAGAACGAATTTCTAAACTTTTTCTCATCTTAACTTTGTTCTATGGGCTGAATACAACAAATACAACAAAATGAAGATTGCTCAAAAGGGACCCTTCATTGGATTTTGCGATTAGCAACACATCTGGCCTTCCATTTTTATCATTTTTATTTATATAGTTAGATGGATAGAATATATAGGAATGCGTTGTTTTGCCTAAAAATCCATTTCCACTTTCAAACAAATATCAACTTTGCTAGCGCAAATATCGAATGGCCTAACAACGCGTATTATGATGTAATTTCCGAACACGTTGGAATTAAATTTTCCGAATTTTCCGACCTTCCTTTAGAGTTTTCCGAAAATTTTCCGATTTTGCTCTCCACTAAAAGAGACAAATACAACAAAATAAAGAAGCCTAAAATCGGGCCATCATTCTTCGGGTTTTGCTTACGAACAGATTTGGCTTTCCATTTTTATTTGTATAGATAGATATACGCTAACAGTGCGAGGTTGAAGAGATGCTCATGAACTGGGATGAAACGATCTCCGTTATCACTTGGATGTAGTCAATCTCAATATTACTCAAAGATGTTCAGTCAGGGCTTTGAGAATCCACTCATTGTCGTTTGCTCAAAAGAGACCCCTCTGGGAGTCATTTTTAAGGAAATTAGCGACGCACTTGTCCCCGTCCGCACGTTTGCTAAAAATGATTCGCTTGGCGCCGGTAGCGCTAATTCGGTTTACTTGGTTTGTCGCCGGCCGTTCTTGACATTATCGGGAAATTACAATCTGATAGGTTTCACCAATCTCATCGATAGTTCTCTTTTCCCTCACTGTCATGAAATTTCGAAGTGTAGTATAGTAAATGTATAGTATGTATAGTAAATGAATGCAATTTTTCATTCATCGTAAAGAATCGTATCGTCTGTTTCGTCTGCAATGATGTCAGGGCAAAAATACTCATGAAATCATAAGGTACGTTGACGTGCACAAGTTATTTTTTTTTTAATAATTCGTTTATTTTTACAGGCTCAGTTACTTAAGTTTGAGGGAGCCGAATTCTTAAATATAATTTTAAAACTATATATATAAACAATTTCCTTACATCTATGGTTAGTAAGGTGGAAAACCGATTACTCGCGGTGTACTCGAGTTTAGGAGGGTGACATATTGGAGAAGGATGGGATATAAGGAAATTGTAACAATGTTGATGAACACTCATTTCATAAATCTATTCGTATATCTATAGTGTATTTACATTTCAACTTATTCTACTGTTTATAGCAAGGGGACGAATTACCCGCAAAGGAAGGAAAGGATAAGGATGTAGGAACAATCACACACGAAGATCTATAGCTTTAAGGAAAACATATATATGGGACATGTAATCAAGGTCTAACCGAGCCAACACATCTCTCACCGGCACATTGGGCTGTCTTCCTCGGGCCCGAAGGGAGTTTTCTAAATTCGATCTGGCGACCAGATACACCTCGCACGATCAAACAATGTGCTCGATGTCGTGATAACCTTGGCCACAAATGCAGAGATTGCTGCTGGCAAGATTGAAACGAAAGAGTAGTGCATCTAACGAACAGTGATTGGACATGAGTCGGGAGAAGGTGCGAATAAAGTCCCGACTCAAGTCTAGA
This sequence comes from Toxorhynchites rutilus septentrionalis, assembly GCF_029784135.1. Lineage (NCBI taxonomy): Eukaryota > Metazoa > Arthropoda > Insecta > Diptera > Culicidae > Toxorhynchites > Toxorhynchites rutilus. The sequence continues at coordinate 320,248,089 of NC_073746.1, read as the reverse complement.
CTCTTGAACCACGGTTTGAGGCTAACCTTAGGGATAATCGAGTGAAACCACCGGCCCAATTAATCTTCATTCCACTTGCGTTGCCAGTTAGCGATGGTATTTCTGCGGACTAAAGAATAAAACTCATTGAAGGCGATTTAACGCTGATAAATATCGCCTTCAATTGCACCTACCTTTGCTAATGAGTCAGCCCTCTCATTACCCGGAATGGAGCAATGTGAAGGGACCCAGATAAAGGTAATGACATAACAGCGTCTGGATGAAGCACTCAAAATTTCTCATATTCTCTCAAGGAAGTACGGCGAGTGCTTTTCCGGCCTCACAGAACGGATAGCTTCGACAGAGCTAAGACTATCCGTTACAATGTAATAGTGTTCAACAGGTCATGAGGCGACGCTGTCCAGCGCCCAATGAATTGCTGCAAATTCAGCAATATACACTGAGCAAGGATTCTGAAGACTGTGTGAGGTGCTAAAAAATTCGTTGAACACTCCAAATCCTGTGGACTCGTTTATAGTGGACCCATCAGTAAAGTACATATTATCACAATTGATACCCCCATACTTTCCATGGAAGATCGTTGGAGCGATCCTCGATCGTTGGTAATCTGAATATCCATGGATATCTTGCTTCATGGACAGATCAAAATGCACAGAGGAATTGATGTAGTCAGGGAAACAAACACGGTTGGGAATATACGAAGAAGGATCAACCTGCATGGAGATGAATTCATGATATGAACTCATGAATCCGGAGTGAAAATTTAGCTCGATCAGCTGCTCAAAATTTCCGATCACCAATGGGTTCATGACCTTACACCGGATGAAGAACCGAAGAGATAATAAATTGAAGCGATCTTTTAGTGGGAGTAGGCCTGCCAAAACCTCGAGACTCATGGTATGCGTTGAGGGTATACATCCCAACGCGATACGGAGACAAAGATACTGAATTCGCTCGAGTTTAATGAGGTGTGTTTTGGCAGCTGATTGAAAACAGAAACTGCCATACTCCATCACTGAGAGAATAGTTGTTCGATACAACATTATAAGATCTTCTGGGTGGGCTCCCCACCAGGTGCCGGTAATTGTACGGAGAAAGTTTATTCTTTGTTGGCATTTTTTACTCAGATACCTAATATAGGCCCCCCAAGTACATTTGGAGTCGAACCAGACCCCAAGATACTTGAATGACATAGCATGAGTGATCGGTTTACCCAAAAGTTGAAGCTTTGGTTTTGCTGGTCTATGCTTCCTAGAAAAAACCACCATCTCTGTTTTCTCCGTGGAGAATTCGATCCCTAGCCCAATGGCCCAGGTTGAAAAATTGTTCAAATTATCTTGTAAGGGTCCTTGCAGGTCGGATTCGTTTGATCCTACGACAGACACCACTCCGTCATCTGCAAGTTGTCTTAGGCTGCAATTTTGTGTAAGTCAATTGTCGATGTCGCTTACATAGAAGTTGTACAAAAGGGGGCTTAAACATGAGCCCTGGGGGAGGACAAGTTATTGTTACCAAACAAAACACCAATAGAATGCAAAAGATACTGAAGTACTGTCGTCGGACACTGAGTGATACTATGCTCACAACATCACCGCGATGCGACCTATTTTGCGAACGTAACCACTGTGGTTACGCCGGACGGCAAAGTATTAATGAATGACTCAAAAAATAGGTCTAACGTCATGTCATGTGTATTGATATAAACTATATATGAAAACTCTTTATGTATTAAAACTATGGAAAAACGTTATACGGTGAGTCAAATATATTTTATGTGATGAATAGAGCCTCTCATTTGTCATAAACCTGTGAAATATTGTTATATCCAAAAAGTCTGCAACAAAAATTAAAAGTATTTTACAGATATGTCTGTGAATTTACAAACATATCTGTAATTCTGGCATCTCTGGTGGTTTGAGAATTTATTGCAAGAAATCACTTGAAAAAATGCATGAATCTGCTTGAAAATGAAATGAATGAGTCCGCACCAATTAGATTAATACTAGTAAATGCAGGCCCAGTTAGCAAACGACTACTGTATCTGAAACTATTGCATCTAATCGGAACCGCAATTCATGTGACTCGCCTGAAAACAATTCATCGATCTCATTGATTGAATGGGAAATGCATTCAATAAAATCAGCACCAAATATTGACATAGATGGGAACAGTAAAATAGAAGCAATCTCGAGCTCAACGAATTTTATATGTAACCGCAATCAAAGTAACACCGGAGGCGATATGTGTTGTGGCAAATACATTACCTGTCGAGTGTATTGTTTTTGTTATCGGCAATTTCACACACAAACACAGCGACCGCTGATCACTCTTTATTTTCTGCACACACAGCTGTTCTTGATTCATCGCATCGCATTGAGCTTTTCAGCGGAGTCAACGTCACACACAAACACACCGTCACTGCACACTTGGTTTTCCCTCAATGTTTATCTTCCTCTTTGCTTCGCAAGCAACAGAGCGTTTGGTGATAGAGGTGAATGAAAAATGGAACCCTCTTGGAAATACATAGACAGCGCATCAAAACCACACAGAGCGCACGAAGCAAGGCGAACAACGCAAAAGTAAAACGAGCGAAGATAACAGGGTAGAATGTCACTCTGCTTATCACTAATGATTTCGATATTGTTATAAAATTTCTTCCATTACTGCGCTGCTAAGTGTCTTTTCTGTTTATCTGCGGTAAAACATTAGCATTTCGTGTGCTCTTTTGTGGAACATATCTCTACCATACGCACAAGACCTCCAAGTTTTCCCATAAATCAAGCTATCGCGTGAGAAAATTGAAAATCAATACTTGGATTGGACCTTGCAGTAGGTTCAATGGTTTATTGCAGAATATGCAAGAGTCTACCATATGAATTCTTCACTTTTCTTCGCTGTTCATGATTTTAGCACGTTCCATAACGTTTAATTACCGAGGGTTATACTTTCCCAGCTGGAATGAAAATAATTTTCACACCCGAATCTTTTCAAAATGTCTGTTCACAACACACACCCGCAGTGAGTGCGAAAGAGAGCGAGATAAGGATTTTCCTCGGGCAGCACAACCACAGTCGAGGAATCGCGCCGTGTATACGTCTGCCGTCACTGAACTCAATTCGCGGATTGAATTGAGTGTGTGAAGCTCCGAGCTATCGAGCCTACGCGACGAGTCGCCCCGATGAATTTGAGAACGTGGGGATGTTACGGATATTACGAAGTGGTCCGGTAGAATATCTTTCTGATTACAAACTTCCGGGAAAAATGACTGGTGCGATTGTCAATATATTTGCCAGATGTTGAATCAGCTATAATTGATAGCAGAATTCGTGGATGCTCCTTTCACAAGCAATCAGCTGTGATCTGAAATGAACTCCGTTCACAGGTTTCGCTCCAATCGCTCGTTGGAAAAACAAGATTTATACTATAGTAGGTGCAGTATGAATGTAGAAGAGAGCGGTTCATACATAAAAAGGTTTACAGTTCACTCGAAGCACAATCATTGATCATTTCCGGGAGGCCTAGTGTTTTTCAGCAAATTGAAGAACAAAAAGTATGTATTTATCTGTTTTTTTGACGTAGGACTACGTCTTTCATTTCTATACCGGGGTGTAAAATCAAAGTTTCGAAAAGGAAAGCGTTACGCCGGAGACCGAGATTTTGAGCGTTAATAGCTCCTAAACAACTGAACGAAATGGTATGATAAACACTTCATTCGAAAGATAAAATGCCTACGCGTTCTATACTTGTTACTTTTTGATCCAAAAACTTGTTTCAATAGTCTTAAAATTGCTTTCAAAGCAGGCTATTGAAATTACCAATCGGTATATAAGCGAGCGTCGCTCGGAAATCCACTCAGTTCTAATTGAACAGCGATTGGAGCATGTTGTCGCTGTTGTGGTGAAGCTCTTCGTTTATCAGCGCTTTCAGCTGATGAACGGTGTCACCAAGAGCCTGTTTGTGCACCTTAGGCCAGACATGAATCCATCAGGAGGAGAGTGATGCCACAAACGGTTCCCCGGGAAGATCTCGAAGCAGCCGCTACACACACACACACATACACGCGCGGAATTCTTTCCGTTTGGATGCCATTCAGCATCGAGAAAGATCCGGAAAATAATCTGCCAGTTCCTCTGGGAATTTAAAATTACATTCATGTGAAAGAGTTTATTTTGATGTTTCCTATCCATGTAACACTGTGACCAAATATTTTTCAATCAAGTGCTATTAACAGATGGTTATCGAGTTAGCATTAACCACTGTTGGGCTTCCAGTATCGAGGAAAATGTGGAAATATCTAATCGTTACTGAAAATAATCTGCCAGTTCCTCTGGGAATTTAAAAATACATTCATGTGAAAGAGTTTATTTTAATGTTTTCTATCCATGTAACTCTGTAACCAAATACATTTGGTTTTGTGATTTTTTAATCAATCGCAATTAACAGGATAGCTTCTGAATATTATTCTTCCCCATTAGTAGGATATTTTCGTATCCAATATTGGATGCATAAAACCTTGTACCTCCAACGTAACGCTCTCGTTTCCGAAGTCCCTCAAATATTCATTTATTCATTCATTCAGAATGGATTCAGATTTAACTTCAAACAAAGGATCACTGAAACAACGATAGTCCTACGTTACCATTGCGGTTATACCATAGATATAACCCACTTTCTGTTTTTAATTGGAGTTTCCAAAATTGGCGATTTTCGCTTGATGATTATAAATATCGATGCTGTAACAGATTTATCTCAGATGAAAAGATGAAACAACCATTCACGAAAAGTTTATAACCGTTCTGTGACTAAATTCATCCATATTCATTCAGTTTGGGTAACCAAAGCGAGTGATTTCTCCCCTGATGGGATGCTCTGGCAGATGTATGATAAACCCCTCGAGTTGACGTTATCTTCAAAAATTCGTGATTATAGATGTTGGTTTAGTTCGACCAATTTGTTTTTTTTGCAAATGTACGGATCAGCACATACTTGCCGCACAAATGAAGCATTTTCATCAATTATTGTAGCCGATGCATTATGTGAGACTCCTCAAGCGCATAGTTGTAGTCCAGCCGTTCCAATATTGGATTGCTTACCGTTCCAAAATTGCTTTTCAGTAGAATATTACATAAGTAATTGAGTGAAGCGAGCGCAATAATTGAATAGTTTCTCAGTTTGTAGGAAATTCCTCTCATTATTTCCGTGTTAACACCAGATTTTTGGGATCCGAAACGACTTTTCTATCGTTGGATTATGAAACTACGATGTCCGCTTAGGCGTCGTGCACAAATTACCTAACGCTTAAAATTCGGATTTTGCCCCCCTCCTTCATGTAACGCAATTTCCTATCTTTAAAACACAGTGAGTAACGCAACCCCCTCCCCCCTTCTCGCGTTACGTAATTTGTGCACGACGCCTTACTAAGCAAACGAGGGTACAGATTGGTACAGATTTTTTCCACTTGTGAAATTACTTAGATTTAAACCAAGGCGCCTAGAAGTATATCCTAAGGTGGGCCAACTTCCTAAAACCACTCTTCAGCCATCTTGGAAGTCTACTGTGTTTTGTTTGTAAACAAAACACAATACGCTAGGGCCGAAGCTCGCTCGTGATCAGTCTATCTCTTTCACGCTACAAGCAAATAATTCCCCTTCTGCTTTCTTCCGTTCTGTTTTCATATACCGCTCCCCTAACCAACTTAGTGACGAAACGGCCTCACCTAGTACCATAGACCCGTCTTGATTTAAACGAAGCAGCATTAAGGTACATGACGACTTTTACGCCGCAATATCGCTTGGTGCTGCTGATCATGAAAGCATCTATAATGCAATGATTGATCAGTTTCATAAGGACGGAATTCCTAACAAGGATCGTCTGAAAGGATTCGCGTCGGACGGTGTGACGTATATTTTGCTTCAGATCATCAGATTGTCAGATCATTTCAAATGATCATCATTTGCGTAGTTTGCGTAGGTTCGATCTTCCGACGCTCAAAGCTGCGGCAATGTTAAATCCCAGAAACTTTTCCACTTTGACAAGCATTAACGTTGTGTTAGAGGCGTTTCCAGGGTTCTACAATAAGAATATACAAGATCTGGGGAATGAGTTCCGTACCCTAAAGGTAAAATTACTCCCTAAGGAAATCACAGTTTCAGAAAACGAGCATGTGCAGTATTGGTGGACAAAAATTGAATGCCTGAAAAGAATTGACGGTTCGCTCGCATTTTCGGCGCTTCGATGCCTTGTTTATATCGTTCTCATTATGTCTCACTCCTCGACAACCGTCGAGCGATTTTTTTTTCTGAATATAATCAGAACAAAAAAAGCTTCTAAATCGACACAGCAACGATACGATGAACGCTATTTTAAGATCAAAAGATTTGAATAAACATTGTGAAACCAATTTAGGCGAACTACGATGGGCCGATCATAGCCATTAGAGTTTTGTGCGACTCAAATACTAAATCAATTACACGGTCTCTCCCAGCAGCAGGTTTATGATTTGATACACCTGTGTTATTTGTACTTCTGGTGCGACGTACAACGAGAAGTAGACCTAGCGCAGAACTATTTGCAAATCAAAGGATTGTCTCTGGGTAACGTTGTGACGAATATTAATTTGCTACTGGAAGAAGAATTCCTCATAAGATAAAAAGGCGGGAATGTTGGAGTATATTGGTCATTCTTATCGGATACTAGCTGACCCGGCAAACTTCGTCCCGCCCAAAATTTGATTTTTGTTATCAATACCTTAAAACATTCACGTTTTCTTACTACGTGCAAGTTCATGGGTCCAATCGCAGAACTGTTCATTGATTGATCTTCCAATCGACCCCGTTGAATTTACCTTTTACTATAAAATTTCTAGTACTCCTACCAAAACTCATCATTATAATATCAAATTATTTTCAGACACAATTCTCGTTCAAGATTTTTCAACCACTTTCAAACAACATGTTTCTCCGTTACATGGAATAAATGTTTGATACAGACCCCTCCCCTCTTCTCCCCTTAGAGAGGGGGGAGGAGTATCTAACCACCATAGAATCATTTATTGCACCTTGAAACCTTCACATGCCAAATTTGGTTTCATTTGCCTGATTAATTCTCGAGTAATGTAGAAATTAGTGTTTCATTTGTATGGCTGCCCCCACTTAGAGAGGGGGGGTGGAGCGTCTAACCACCATAGAAACATTTATTGCACCCTAAAACCTCAACATGCCAAATTTTGTTTTATTTGCTTGATTAATTTTCGAGTAATGCAGAAATTTGTGTTTCATTTGTATGGCAGCCCCTCCTTTGAGAGGGGGGAGGAGTATCTAACCACTATAGAATCATTTATTGCACCCTAAAACCTCCACATGCCAAATTTCGTTTCATTTGGTTAATTAATTCTCGAGTAATGTAGACATTTGTGTTTCAATTGTATGGCAGCACCTTAGAGCTACCAATTTTCATGTCGATCGGTTCAGTAGTTTCCGAGTCCATAAGAATCAGACAGACAGACAGAAATCCATTTATATATATATATATATATATATATATATATATATATATATATATATATATATATATATATATATATATATATATATATATATATATATATATATATATATATATATATATATATATATATATATATATATATATATATATATATATATATATATATATATATATATATATATATATATATATATATATATATATATATATATATATATATATATATATATATATATGGTGGATATATATATATAGATTTTAAAAGCGGCAAAAGCAAAGCCGAAATATTTTAATCAATTCATGATCGACAAATGTAATCAGCACCTGACAGCGAACTGAAAACATCGATTTGACAAACTGGTAAATTCCTACATTAGCTAGATATACCAAGATATACCAAGGATATTCGAAGACCGCTTAAATTGAACTGGACGATGTCAATCATTAGACTGCTTTGGGTCGGTTACAGTTCATCGTGAAGTGTAACTTCCAATAATTGCTTCCAATTCTTACAGTGAGTTTGAAGCGGCTACTAACTGTTTGCGTTTCTGTTGCGTCCTGTGGAAGAGGCTCATCAAAGTTTAAATTATTGAAAAAAATGCAGTCAACGATGGGGCAGGGTTGGCTTTGTTGTCAATTAAAAGTGATTGTGCTTACTTTATTGAATTTGTGACTTCTTGTTCATTCTATTTAATATAATAATAAATACATTTCTTGCTACGTTTAATTTGACAAAGAGTTGATAACAAGATTTTACCCAAGAAATCCACCTCAGGTGTCACCCAGTCAGGCTATGCCACTGTCCCAGAGAAAAACCTTTCTGGCCAATAGTTTTCCACACAAAAATAGCTGCAATAATAGAATGTATAAATGTCTGCCTCAAAAGAAAATATAGACATGCTAACATCTGCACCTTCTCAGACCAGTGTTGAAAAAATCGTCTTCGCTAAGCTCAAATGCATAGATTTTCGGATCTATACATCGGATGAATCGAAAACCTATACATCCAAACGAAAATCAAAATGTCACATTTAGACAACCAGTGAATATGGGCAAATTAACTTTTGTTCTTCAATATGTTTTGAAGTTTATTTTTCCACCCAGTTTCATTTTCATCTTGATTATTAAAGACATCAGAATTGAATTTCTTTTTAGCCAAATGAATATCAGCTGTTGTTTACTTTTAACCTGAGACTGCTGTGTGCGATTTGTTTTTATTTAGTTCGAACTTTTATTGTACTGCTGCTTAAGTCTTTCAATTGCAATACAGCATTTAAGGATTGTTCGCGGTTTTTTGCTTATCACTATCCAAATGTTTCATGAGCCCGTGCTTCTTTGCAGCTGCCGGATGCTGTGTTCGGAAATGAAATTCCCGATATTGCAAATCACTTGACGGTAGCTACAGTCACTCGGTGTATCCTTTCTGCATAAGCCGGTGTTACCGTCTCGCCAAATAAAATCCTTCGCGATTTCTTGCAATATTCGTTTCATCGAACTCTGGCGTTTTTGTTTTCTAAATGGTCCAGCCTTTTTTTTTATATTGAATTTTTACTCAAATTCACTGCCAGAACGAATGTCATTTCGAATGTGATGAATACCAATTTGTTGCTTCTGATATTCAAAGTATAAATAACAGTGAAGTTATGAACCCCACTCAATGCCGCACTCGTTCTTTATAGCAAATTTGTTCATGCATCAACGATATGAACAAAATGAGCTCGTTTGTTATTGTCATCAATATAATGAGGCAAGTGTGTTTCAAGCTGAAAGAAGTCATTTACATTGATGAATGAACTAGCAAGATGCGGCTCAAGCTCACCCTTCACTGGTCCAGAACCATTCTGTGGAATTTCTGATTGTGTGTTGAAGAGTGAGCTGAAAAAAATGAGAAGACCGAGTGGTAATCGCCAATTGGATGGCTGTACAACTTAACACATTAAGGCTGATGTCACATTAGGCGGATTCCGCGAGTAAAACCGCAGCGGAGGATCTACAGTGTATTGTGAATGAGCCATGTCACACAGAACGGGGCGGTTTTGAAAGCGAATTTTTATTGAGCTACGAATGAGATCGTTTTCTTCGGTGTGGATGAGACGAAGGCGAACCATCGGTAGGTCTTGTGAGATTCTTGGCAGACCATTGATTCAACCATCAAGTGTAGAAAACACGCGTTATTTCGTGTTCCATCCGTAATAGACGGAAGGCGAAGCACGAGAAATCTCGTGAGCGGTCCGCAAGGTGTTAACCGGTAAAAAAATTGTCACGTCGAATCTTAAAATTATTCAACAATTGCTGAATCTTATTAAGAAAGACTTCAGCGCATTCCTTGGTCTTATAACAGGACACTGTTCGAGCAAATACCATCTTAAAAATGTTCAGTACACGATGATATTTGTCGCTTTTGTAATGCCGAAAGTGAAACCTCGGAACATTTGCTCTGCAATTGCGGAGCTGTAACAAGACGCAGACTTAAACACCTTGATAAGGCTATTCTGAAGCCCAAGGATGTTTGTGTCGCCGATCAGGATTATTATTTTCACCAGACAGATTATTCCTGATTGGCACCTATCTTGTTATAGCTTTCAGTCCACTTCTTCATCAATAAGCAGTAGAAAAGCGTGGAGCGTAGTAGGAAAAATGGGGCATACCACAATAGTTCAAAATAATGGACGCAGTGGTTCATACCCAACAAGGAGATAAAAGGATCAAGTTCTTTAGGAACGTCAGTGCTTTTTTTTGTTCTTAGTTACGGTTTTCTTTCCTGACTACTTTTTTAGTTTAATGAGACTCGCCTCCTGAATAATCATGCGAATCAAAATCTTGCGATATAAATATTTGTTCCTCTTAACTAGGGATCCTCAAAGTGGACGATATCGACGCCTTGGGGGTCTTAGTCCTTAGTCCGTAGACTTAAACAGTAGAGCACCGATCATTCGCGGAATTGGATGGCATGGACGCCGTGGTGATCAAATCGCAGAAAACGCAATAACAGACTGAAATTGAGGTCTCACCACGAAAAAGATATTTCGGCGTGGAAACTATGTTTTATTGGTGAGGATCGTGTACATCAGTAATGTGCAAGCGATGACCGAAACTAAAGAAAAAAAGCCTGACGTAGTTTGAATAAAAAAATTCCGAGATGATTTGAAACATAGAACTTTTGCTGTGATTACAATTCGGATCTTCAACTGAAACACCCGAATACGTCATTTCTATAACTTCACTAACAAACATAGCTAATATTATGCAGGCGGCTAATGCTGAATCCTCAAGCATTGTAATTGCAACTGTATCTCGCGCGCGGAGAATTGAATTCACTCCCCAAAGTATTGAATATAGTAGCCGATGGATTACCAATTAACTCTTCTTCAATCCTGAACGGATTACGGCAATGATGGACTTGATTGTTTCTTTTTGATATAAAGTACTGTTCAGTCGAAACATTTCGAGTTATCCTCGAGTCCGTTCGCATTCGAAGAACTCTACTTTGTAGGTGGTAGAAGACAAAGTCATTCAATTTATATTTGTATTTACATTGCAATATTAATAATGAAATCGACACGAACATAAAAAAAGCTTACTTTTTATGTTGAACACCCATTAATCTCGAACAGATATAATGGCCAGCATTAACGCGAGTATTAACACCACCAATCAGTTTGATGCGTTGGATACCACAACATCCCAAACATCCCATGCATCTCATTCTCCCAACAAATCTAATTTGATCGAATCGATCACCTCCATCGATTCTCCGTCGAACGCTATTACATCGCGAGGGCCAGGCGACATCAGACACAGATTCTCGATCCGTGGGACGATCCCCGACTCCCCATTGCTCCCCGATTGCAACTGATTGGTGTGATGTTGCGACGTCGTGTTAGACATGGTTCCGTAAAAGTTTTGCGACATCTGTTGACGATGATCGGTGTTGTCCTCATAGCTGATTGTATTTTCGCATATGCCCATCTTGTCGTAGGATTCGTTGAGTATTTCATCCAAGGCTCGGTTGATGTATTCCTCGGATTTAATGCAGTCGTTCAACTCGGACTGATGCTGTTCAAGGTTCTTCGCAGACGAAGGCCGTTCCGGATCCTGACCCGATGGCTCCCCGAGGGTTGGCAGAATGGCGGACGATTGGAGTAACTTCTGCAGAAGATCGCCCGTTTGACGAACGACGGTTCCCGGTGGTTGTGCGAGACACTTGTGCGTTCTCTGGGACACTTTGTAGCGGAAGCTTTTGTCACAGGCGGTGCACTTGTACGGTTGCGTGTTTGTGTGGATACGTCTGTGAACAAGATAGGAAACTCGCTGCCGAAAGCATTTGCCTGTTTGGATGGGAAGCAGAATAAAGGGACGCTGAAGTGAGGGTCATTAGTTTGCCGGAGGTTACCACAAGTTTCGCAGGAGAATGGCTTCTCGCCGCTGTGAATTCGCTCGTGATTGTGGAGAGTGGACAGTTCCTTGAAAGCTCGGCCACAGATCGAACATATGTGAGGCTTTTCGTCGCTGTGATAGAGAAGATGTTTGTGGTACGATTGTTGGAAAGTGAACGATTTGCCACAGATTTGGCAAGAGTATGGCATTTCACCTGCAACAAACCCACGATTAGTTGATTAGGGTGGGAGGGGATTTCATCGGTGCACTAACCTGTGTGGAGTCGTTTGTGTTTCTTCAGAAAGTATTTTGTTGTAAAACTCTTCAGACAAACGTCGCACTCCCATTGCTTGTTGCTTTCTACGGAATTGGGATGTGGCAGTGGCGACGGTTGGGATGGAGAAGGAATGGATCCTACACTCTTTGGGGATGGAATATTAGGATGCATGGGATTCACCATGGTGCGTTCAACGATTTGCTGGTGTTGATTAGTAACGTAGATAAATTCGGCAAGTTGCCTTGGATCGATAATTTCGATTATCTGTGGATGATTGATTGGAGCAGCGATCGTCAGTGGTTGTGGCTGCTGTGGTTGCGGCTGTTGTGGTTGAGGTTGTTGGGGTGGTGGCGTACGCACGTTATTCGGTACGATGTTTTGCATCATGCCATTATTTTGGTAAATTGGTGACGCAGTAATGGTCGTGACTGTGGGGGTTGTACCACTACTATCGCCGCTGCAGTTCGATGAATTCTTTTTTGAGTAACCTAAATGTACGACCCGAATGTGGATTTTCAGCGAGCCTTTCATTTTAAATGTTTTTGAGCACATGTTGCACTGGAAGCGATTCTCTTCTTTGTTTACGTTGATTCCTTCTCCTGTGGGGATCTGTGGACTACCGCTTGGTGTGCTGGGAAATCCGTGAAATACCGTTGTATGCATTCTCAGTAGACTTTGGTCGCGAAATTCATCCCCACAAATGTTGCACTTGTTGCTGTTGTTCACTTGAACTGTCTGAACTGTCTGTGTTGGCTGTTTTCGGGCAGCTGTCAGTGCACCATCCCCCGAAGGCGATTCTTTTTTAGGTTTCCGAACATTTTTCAATTGGTTTGTTGACACTTTCTTTTTCTCCGCGGGGACAGGCTTCTCCTTTTCCTGACCAAAGATCGAATGACCAAACAGATGAATGGTTAGCTTATCCAATCCGAGTAGTTCGTCAGTACATATCGGACATTTTAATGGCCGCGACGTAACTTTCAGCAGACTAATACGTAAGGCGTCGATGTTTGGAAAGTTCGTCTTACAGCAGAGTGGACATGACAGACTTTTTGTACACATCTCGGGTAATCAATTCTGACCGTAACCACTTTAAATCCCGTACACTTTCCCAATCTGGGCAAATTTATTTTTCTCCAATTGCTCACATTTCCTTTGATCGAAAATTTTTCACATCTTTCCCTGCTGATTAATGTGTTACGAATGGTAGACTTTTCTCTTGGCCTCACTCTCGGCTGAGAAAGGATGCGCCAAAGGCAGTCATTTTTCAACCGTTGACTAAACTGACTGCGCATCTCTCTCGCGTGTTTGTCATCAAAACATGCAAGACGCGCGCTTTAAAAATAGACCCGTTCCGATGACTGTGAGACGATTCAACGGTTCCATCTGTTGCAGTGCTGGAGTATTCCAACCACCAAAGCAAAATGCAACACGTGGTCGCAACCGCATGCGCGCGCCTTTTCTTTCAGCTCGCCTTGGATACATCCTAGTAACCGCTTCTTACCACGAGTTGTGAGGTTTGTTTATTCGGAAAAACTTATATCCTACCGTTGGTGGAAAATTTCATCACTTGTATTCTTTAGTCAGACACAGTGTTGAAGTGGTGAAAAGTTCGCAAAATGGCACAACCGTACGTAATCCGGGTGATGGAAGAGATGGGCTTGGGTACGGATGGAAGCTTCATACCCATTGCCAGCGAGGAGAACAAGAAACTCCTGGAGAGCGTCAATCGATTGGGCGATCGAAAAACGGAAGTGCTCGATCGGGTTCAGTTGAGCAACCAGCGGTTGGGAAACTTGCAAGTGCATTTGAAGAACGCTCGGGTGGAGTTTGATCAGAACCTAAAACTGCTGAGCGAGGACAAACGGCAAATCGACACGGAACATGGGATGCTCAAGGTGGCGGAAAACGATAGCGGCCGGCTGCGAAAGCTCGCCAAGGAGGTGCAGTACGGACGGGAGGAGCTGGAAAAGCATGACCAGCGGACACAGAGTAGGTTCGATGATGCAATAGAACGGAGAAAACCTTCCATTATTTGAATTCTAAATTGGAATTTATGCTTAATTTTAATGGATGATGTGGTAGGGTAAATGATCTTGGTTTGTTCGATTTGGGGTGTTTTTACGTAACTAGTAAATGCAAATTGAATTTTCTTCATGAAACTCACATATAATCGATACGAGTTTGGGTTTGTTGAAAAGCCCCAAGTCTATAGTTGCAAATACTACCATAAGGCGTTGAAATTATTCAAATTTTCTATGTTTTTTAACGATTTTCCTCAAAGAGGAATTATGATCATGGTTTGACCACTTCTGATCATGGTATGTCTAAAAAATGATCATGGTTTGTTCAGATTTAGAAATCACCATTTTTGAATGAAAATATTGGAATTCTCAAGTAGATGTTGCATTTATTATTGCTTTAGTTTACTGTCATCATATTAATCCATTCATAATTTGGGCTTTCTTCAGAATATCGCATTTTCTTGGGCATTTTAAAAGTGTTCACCTCAAGACACTCAACATAAAGAAACTTTATTTCTGCTGTACGCGAAGGACACACTAAACAAACTGCAGCGCGCCAAGCGGTTGCCATAGAAATCATATGGACAGAACAACATTTTTGAATTGGACAACTCATGAATTGAGTTCATCAAACTCAGAATTGAGTTCATCAAAAAGCGTTAATTTAATGGTTTAGCTATGTAAATATCATACAAATGGTGTGCAGGAATGATGTTTACAATATTTGTAAGTGTTATAATCCAGAAAAGGTCTGAATACGTGCGAAATAATCATCTGGTGATCGATTAAAAGGTAGCTCAATTGAGGGAAAAAAAATAAATATACCATCCGTAAAAATATACTATAAAACTACTGTAAATCATGAAAAAGACAATTTTATTTATATGTTTTGAAACATTCGAATACCTGATTTGACAAAGGAGTGTTGAATTAGAGCATTCAAAAAAGTGGACAAACCATGATCACATTTTGAATCATTTACCTTATTTGATCTGCAGTGAAAATGTGCATGTGATTTCGCAGCCCGGACAGGGGCTTTAGACCGCATTTTAATGAAATACATTCTATAAAAATCATTCTATGATTTACAACTAAAATACTGTATTATGTTTTTCTATACAACAGGTTTCACAAATTGATCCTATAGCTTAGAGTTTGCCACCATCACAGACCGAGAATAATTCAGTTACTGTTCTGGTTCGACCCACGGAACAAACAGTTAGTGAGCGCCATTCCGCAGGAAAGACAATCCCTACACTGAAGTCCTGCGGATTTTATCAGTTTCACGTTTTCTGGAATACTGTTGCTGCTACATTTCACATTAGCTCTATTCTGCTTTGATACTACCATGTGTGCATGGCCATTCAATTGCACGATAGCACACAAAATTTAGGTTGAGAGATTTGTTGTGTGCGATCAGGCAAACCATCTACTCTAATATCAATTCTAAATTCAGACGATTTGTAAACAAGTAGCCCAAATATCACGGAAATTTTAGTCAATTTGGGCAATGCGAGAGTTTCATTTCCAATGTTGGAGGACTCCTGTAATAATCACCCTTATTCCTATTTTTCGTTCGAAAGTTTTGTCAAAGTTTTAGTTAGAAGCAGGATTCGAACGAAAACGAGAATGTCTCTTTGAGAGTAGTAGTAATAGAATTAGTATTTGGCGATCTTTATGAATAGATGAAATGACCTTGACGAATCGATTTTCTAAACGACGTAGAGATGGATTCACTGACTAAATCGGTATTATAGAATCGATACTTTTTGAATCGATTTTTGATTCATTTTTCAATTCATCTACTTATTCAGTGTGGTCTTTTCTTTGAACAGGAAATAACAGTTTCAAAAAAGCATTTCCAGAGCATTTAGCTTATGTCACCATGGAGTCATGCAATTATGTCAAAGCCAATTCTTGGGCGATAAACCTTCAAAGTTGTAGTAAACAACCTTTCGGCTGGTACTGATGTCACTATTTATTTCTGTGATCGCATGAGCCACTGATTACAGTACATCGCTCCCCTGAATAACTGCCGCAAGTTCTGATCCTGTCAGCATTTGTACGGAAGTAAATCGCATAATAAACAGACTGGCTTTGTCAGCAAGCTTATTAAAGCGATCCAAATGATGACATATATATATATATATATATATATATATATATATATATATATAAAATTCTCGTGTCTCGGCTCGACCTATTTTGACGAAATTATGCACAAAATAAACTATATATGATACCGTTAGGATACCGATTACCATATATTTAATACTGATTAAAGTGACCCTATGCAAAAAAAAAATCTGAATAATTTTATTTTTGTAAAATTTTTCTTCAAACCGTATATATATATACAGTAGGGTGCCAATGTGGGAAAAAATCGACCCTTAAATTTCGAAAAGTTACCCTATACAAAATGTTCACCACCTCGAAAAAACACCCTATGCCAAATATCAGCTCAATCGGACATAAGGGAGAGTGGCGCAAAGTGGTCAGAGTTTGAGTTTTTTGAAAATCGAAAAATCACCCAAGGGGGGAGTAAAGGAAATCGGGGTTTTCGAAAAAAAAAAATTATTTAAATTAAATCCGCCATTAAATCCGCCAGGATGAAGACACCCAATAACAAAAAAAAAGTTGGATTTTTGTAGTACAGTGGAACCTCGATTATCCACGAGCGGATGATCCGCGGTGCGGTTTATCCGTGGAAGTGAGTTCCATAGTAATTCTATGGACTTTCCCGGAATTGATCAGTGAGTGATAGGCTTTTGCTATTTTGTTTTGGTTATGGCTTTTACATTAATTGACCCCTGGTGTGTACGACTTTACAGATGCATAGTTTAATGATGCCTGTATTCATAAAACTTAGTTATCATGCCGAAATATTTTTTTTTTGTGTTCGAATCTCATTTTTAGTAATTTATTACGTTATCCGCGATTTTCGTAATCCGCGGAGGCCTTGCCGCACTATTCCGCAGATGATCGGGGTTCTACTATATTCACGACTTAAGTGCGGGTTGAATTCAGCTTTTGCTCTTGATGACAAAACTGTTTTTTTTTTCGAGAACTCCCAAGGATTTCTGAACATTGAAACGAACAACAATTTCTTCCATGAGTGTACGGGCCGTATCTCTGGAGATCTATTTCTTGCAATGATGTTGTTCTTCATTGATGTCTGGTAATTTTTGTAATGCGCTTCTTTTGAGTTGTCTGGAAAGTTCATGCTGCTACTGTTGATTAATTAAAAGACAAGATTAATCTTTCATGCACATGAATTAGTAGATTCGCTACAGATGTCGAAAATCACCGAAATCACAGAAACAAAACATCACGAAAAACATGCATGCAACATGCAAACATGCAACACTGCGTGGACTACATATTAACCCATATTACGGAACCCGATCGGATTTGACATATCGCAATCCGACGAAATAAACTTTTGCATTCCGCATTTCAAGGTTGCAACATTTGTACAATCCGATAGGATCTGACTCGATCAGATTAAGGGGGATAGAGACCGAATTTCGGACGTTTCTTCGAGCTCCGAAAAAGTAAAACAAAGAATATTTTTACCATCCATTATATCACTATTCGTTTATCTATCTTTCAACAATAAAAAATATATCCATAATTAGAAGCTGATCAAGTGAGGGGGTTCAAAAAAAAGTTTTGCCATGGCGTACAAGATTCCAGCACTTCAGGTTCTCGAACAAATCGAACAGATTCTGAATCAGTAAAGATGCTACTATCGCATGAACCTCGGACAAGTCAAAAACGTGTTTTTTGATAAAATGGCGGTAATTTGAAGAAAAAAATGCTGTTTAAAACATTTTTTCAAGTTTCTTGATTTTTTTAAAATAGTAAAGTTACAAAATCATGATTTTTTATAGGTTCATGCGATAGAAAGATACATACAGATTGTATTCATATAAACATAGATCGGATAAGTAGAACTTGAGATATCGTGTAAGCCAGTTTGAAAAAAACATGTTTCGAGAAAAACGCGTTTGAAGTTAATTGTTATGGCCGTACTAGATAAGATATCGCATCACTAAAATGGCTATAACTTGGTAAATAATGAGATTTTCGAAAAGGCTCTCCTATGGTATATTCTTAAATGTCTGAATTAGAGAAATATGATGAAAAGAAATTGATTTTTTCAAAATTCTAGACTAGAATACCCTCTTAAAGAACGCAACATTGTGCTAATTTCAAATCCGACCGGATTCCGGAATAAGGGTTTGTTTTACCGAAAAACACTTGAAGGGACTTATCGCAATCTGCGATTCGTTTCATAAACGCGACAAAAATACATATTTGTAACGAATTGGAAAGGGCAAATCATTTACAAGAATGTTGAGTTAAAAAAATCTTAGCAAGTGAATGGAACCCCGAAGCAGGTTTTCGCTTGAAGAAAGCTATGGCTGGGTCTGGTAGGACTGGAAGAAAATCTGTATCATGAGCATCTACCAAGCAACTAGTTCCGATGAATTCCAACAAGTACTGCTAGCAGCTGAACGTTTGAAAATCAACGATCCAGAACGCTTCTAGGGCACTTCTAAAACTCCACCCGCCTTACACACCAGATATTGCATCTTCAGATTCTTAACTGTTAAGATTCTTGTAAGAACTTCAACTTACTGCATAGCATAAGTTCTGAGAGGATGGAATTCTCAAGTTGCATGAAGGATGCTGAAATACTCAGTTAAAAACGGTGCATCTATGATCGAAAAAATGTATGTCTACAAAAGTATGCTTTTGGTTTTTTCCTTAGAATCGGCACCAAGTTTTCAGGACAATATTTAGCATGATTTAACAATTATGAGTTGAAGGTCAACGGAATCATCGATCACGATGATATTGCAGATGTTTTGTTTTTACTAGGTTCATTATAGCCATCAGGCACTACCGAACCTGTAAAAGCGAAAGTCATTGTTGTTTAGACGAGAAAATTTTCAAACAAAGTGCTTGATTTCATTGTCTGATTTTTTGAAAACTCAAACAGCCAGCCAGCTTTAATAAAAATCCTCGAGAATAAGCTCACAATCGATATTTTAAAATGGATATGGAGATAACGTAAATAGAATTCGGAAAAAAATTATGAGCTCCCGGACAATGTTGAAAAAAATCGAAGATTTCAAGACAAATCGTTACCATTGGTAAGGCTATAATTTTTATCAATATACATATGGAATAGAAAATAGAAACAAACCTGAAATGAAATTTAAGCGAAAAAAATAGAATTTCTTGATTTTTTCCTTAAAACCGGAGGAATGTCCACGTGGACAACAGGGGGAGGGGTATAAGAAATGTCCACGCTTGTCCACGGAGGGGGAGGGGGGTGTCTAAAATCATGCTTTTTCTGTCCACGTGGTATGTGGACAGCCCCTTAAAAGACTTAGTGCCAAAATATTTTGTTTTTCGAGATAACAGTAAATCTCGAATGCATTTTAAGACATCTGGCATCAATTTTTTTTCGAAAACCCCGATTTCCTTTATTCCCCCCTTGGGTGACTTTTCGATTTTCAAAAATCTCAAACTTTGACCGCTTTGCTCCGATCTCCCTTATGTTCGATTGAGTTGATATTAGGCATAGGGTGCTTTTTCGAGGTGGTGAACATTTTTTATAGAGTAACTTTTTGAAATTAGAGATGACAATTTTCATTGGCACCCTAATATACAGCCATTCCATGCCAAACCGATATGTGATTCTCAGATTTTCGTGAATATAACCCCAAATTTTAAACCCCATCCCATATTTTTAATCGCGATTTTAGTAGATTTGTATAAACAATATTCAAATTTTAAAGTGTGTCAAACCCTAGAATATGTGTGACTATAGTGCAAGCAAGAAGGGTTTCTTTGACGAAAAGTCACAGGAGGGTTGTGTCTGAGACACGACCGCATAGTTGACGTAGGATTCCGTTAGGCTATCTGTTGATTTTGGATATGTTTGAAGAATTACATCGTTAAACTCTTTGATAATGATTTGGTGGCCCTGAAAATGGCCGTTTTGTTTGGTTGTTGGGTATTGTTTGTTCACTCCACCAGTGTTTACCGAGTGATGATGACAGAAGAATGGTGAACAGTCGTTGGATGGTGCGTATGATGTAAAAGACACCGAAGTGGAACGAGCTATGATGAAAACCGCCCTCTGTGATCCTAGACGAGATGCCTCCTGTGATGAAATAAGAAAAACTCACCAATGTGAGTATATAAGATAATTACCAATGCCGAACAAAATTATTAATTTTTCTCATCAGTTACATCAAAACATGTTACTTTAATATAGAGAAAACATATTTGAAATGGAAAAGGTAATTTTATTTTATAATTTTTACTTTATGAGTGTTTATTCAACCCAGTGCGAATTTTAATTGGACTAACAACACCAAATACTATATGTAGATCATATGGGAAATCTTTTTTTCTAATATTTCTTCGCCTTTCCAATTTTTCTATCCATATAAATTTTCCTTGGGTGAAATGAACACAACAAAATAGACAGCTTAAACCAAATGACTCGTTCTCGAGCGGGAACATACATTGGTTTTTATTTATGAACATTGAAATAAATCGTTTCATATATGAAGTCATTTTTAACACAACTGCTACCATATACAATTTTACACTTACACTCGGCTAAATTTTTCACAAGACGGTCATTGATATGAAATTTCATGAAGCAACCAACATTAAAGTTCCAAATTTAAATTTTATTTGCTAGAATTTATCGTATCACTCACCTTACTTGCAATACAAAAATGCCTCTGACTTGCATATATTCGCAATGCCGATTTCCCCCAGGCAGCTTGGCTTTGATGTCTCTGTTGGGGAACACATTTCGGAACAAATGTTCCCC
Organism: Toxorhynchites rutilus septentrionalis; assembly: GCF_029784135.1. NCBI lineage: Eukaryota > Metazoa > Arthropoda > Insecta > Diptera > Culicidae > Toxorhynchites > Toxorhynchites rutilus. The sequence continues at coordinate 320,227,043 of NC_073746.1, read as the reverse complement.
CTACTTTGATGTATTTGTAATGTCGATTTCCCTCATGCAGCTTGGTTTTGATGTCTCTGTTAGGGGCCTTTCGCATGTGTCGTCAATTTCGACCAATCAGAAGTGGGTATTTCCGTTAGGATAGGGGTTGAGATTTTTCAATAGTTCGATAGTTATTTTCATGACATATATTATTTTCTTCAATGTAAAAAATTGTTATGGAGTGCCGAAATCGATTGACGCAAAAATTTCATCAATCCATCATGAAATGACTTAGCAATAAGCGTTTGAAATTGGACAATTTTCACGATGTGCTCGATTTTCGATTTTCAATTTGTACCCCAATATGTTCCCGAAAGACGTAATCCTACGTAAAAATTACCCCAGCCGTTCTGAAGAAAACACAACAGATATTGCATAAACATTTAACATCGAAACCCCGCCACAGCTACTTCATTCATTATGAACATCATTTATCATTTTGAATTAATATTTCTGAACATGCGGTTAGAGGAGACGAAACAAACAAGAGAATGGAGGGTTCTAGATGGATGTTTATGTGTATCGTATGATGATTCCATGCGGCCAGGACAACGTCATTCTACGATTTCGTGAGCAGTACCAAGGTAGAGGTAGAGAGCGAACGACTACGATTCTTACGACACAATAAACAGGAACGGCGTAAGGAAGTACAAAGTAACACATTTACTTGCGAGACGCTATCATAAGAAATGCCGACACAACCTTTGCTTTTGCCAGACCAAGACGCAATGCACATAACATTACAGTACGCGCGTTCCAACACAGTCAAACAAGTCAGTTCTACATTTGTCATCGCAAATATAAACAAATCAGACTATTTCACGAACACTAACAAACCACCGAGTTCGTGAAACTGAAAACTTTTTTTTTTATTACAGAGTCAGTTTGGCACTAACTCAGTTTTAAAAACGAATTCGCTATGAGTTGATTTCATCAGGTGCGCAAATGCTTTAAAACGTGAAGCGACCCTAATTCCTCCATATATGTATGTAGAGACGCTTGGAGAATGCTTCGCTCCATTTTTTCATATTTCATTGAAGCACACTTGCGCTTTGTCGTCAAGATCCAAAAGTGCATCACCCTTGTCGAAAATCGAACACTTCTCTAATTACATTATGTTGTTACCGAGTCTATATTTTTTTTCCGTACATCAATTTTGTTATTTTTGTGCGAGTGAAACAAATCTCAAGTTTCCATTCGGTTCGTGGCAGTTCAACACACACGGGACATTTTTTGATTACTCGGCGCATAATTATTTATCGGCAGATATAGCGGGGTAACTCCAAGCGCCTCCCCAGAAATTCGAAGGTAGAAGAATTAGTTTGTAGAATTAATTTCGGAAAAATAGAAGAGTCGAGAGTTGCACGCTAAAACGATTGGTCGAGTTTTAGTTGTATGAAAGAAAGCCAAGACCGTTCAGGCAACGCTACAAGTGGTGACAGCGGTGGGATGCTGTCCAAGTGGGGACAGCAGCCCACCCATCGTGGTGTTTACAAAGTGTTGATTTCCTTGAAGGTAATCTGGGAATCGAACAGAATCCCTAGTTGAGAAAATGTGCGTGGACAGAGATTGTAGTGAAAGAAGAAAAAAATCGAAAAAAATATGAATCAGCATAATGCGGTACAAGAAGTGACGTTCGAAAATGAACATATCGTAGTGAAAAAAAAAAATGTGGGAAGTTATTAGTATAGTTGAGCCAAGTAAAACCATCCCCCTGTGGTAGTGATCTCCAAAGAAGAAAATTCCTGTAATGAAACGATTGTTCCGGATCGATCGAACAATAAGGATATGCTGTCGAGCATATACAGCAAAGTGAAAAACATGTTGAAGAAAAATGATTCCCACACGGAGTCGGTTGGAGAAGTTCATTTGGTTGAGCCATCGTTGTCTGCTGAGAAGTTTGATTCACGATTCATGTTTTCGCTGGACTGTGGTCCCGAGATGTCTATCTACATCGGATCAAATGTGGTAAACTATCCGTTGGTCAAAGGAGGAAGACAGGAACAAACGTCAGTTCTCGGAGGAGCAAATGTGAGTCGGACAGACAGTAATCTCACTGCGATACGGATCTAACAAGGTGACAATCTAGAGGAGCACTAATTTCGGTAATACTAGACATAGGAGCTATATGATATTCCATCAACTTTCCCATAAAGCATTAAAGTTAAAAAAATTATCAAAATTAAAAGCCAATTAATTCATCAAGGGAAATAATCGTATTAGATGCGAGGCAGTTATTTTTTTGTCAATATTTAGACGATTGTCATATTTGGAAAATATTCAAAGTTAACATGAAGTATCTAAATCGGATTCCGCGTTCCATGATCTTTTATTATGTACTGAAAATCCAACACTAAAATAAATAGAATAGCAACCATGTTTGGAAACCAGATAAAGAATTCTAGTAAATTATGTAAAACAAATAATGTGAGGTCGTGCGAGCTGTATCTTGTCGCCAGATCGAATTTAGTAGTCACCCTTCGGGCCCGAGGAAGGCAGCCCAATGTGCCGGTGAGAGACGTGTTGGCTCGGTTAGACCTTGATTACATGTCCCATATATATGTTTTCCTTAAAGCTATAGATCTTCGTGTGTGATTGTCCTTATACCCTTAGTTTTTCTTTTCCTTTTCCTTTGTGAGAGATCGGATCCCTTCTTAAGAATAAGATGAAATGTAAATACATGTTAGATATAAGATAAGTTTAAGAATTGAGTGTGATGAGTGTGATTGAGAGTGTGAGTGTGATCATTGTCAACATATCCTCATATCCCCTCCTTTTCCTGAAGAAAATATGTCACCCTTCTAAACTCGAGTTGACCGCGAGTAATCGGTTTCCTATATTATTAACATTAGAATTAAGGAAAAATGTATATATACTAGTAACAATACAGTAAGGAGTTCGGCTCCTTTAAACCTATGTAACTGAGCCTGTAAAAATAAACGATTTAAATAAAAAAAAAATAATGTGAGACCGATTTAAACCTTGCAAATCGTTGGTTCAAAGTGTAAAAAAAACAGATGTAATATATGAAAAATTTATATAAAAGCTAGACTACTATAAACGAAAAAACAATTGTTGGCGACTGCAAACTATTTCATTGTAACAAATTAGGACAGCAGTGAGAAAGTGAAAAGGACCAATTTTTTTTTTCTCTCAAAACAACCAAATTTTAAAAAAGTGAAAAGAAAAAGCTTTTTCCTAATCAATTCAAATCAACTGTTGGAAGTATAATCAATTTTTAAATAAATTAGGAGATTTTTAGAATAAGAGCGATACAATGTGTGTGAAAGGAAACTATGCACCTAGAAGAAAGTTGTACGATCTAATTCTTCTAATGCTTCAAGAATGTAATACACAGACTGAATTAATTTAGCAGAGAAATTTGAACCCGGCATAAAAATATGAATCAAAGAAGGGATAATTATTATTTAACAATATTCCGTCAATTCTGGGAAGACTGCTTATTCTGTTTAGAAAGACACAATCATATCTCCCGTACTTTAATTGTATGGACAGGGAAAAATGGGGAAATGTACTTATCGATAATTTGAATAGGTGTGATTCTAAACTTTACATACACACTTTGAAGTGGGATTTTAACAAAATGTAAAATGTTGAGGCATATTTGTCTACAGCCAATTTATAACAAAAATGTGTCCATCAATCGCAATAATAGCTTTTGAATGTACCGAAGGGCTGGAAAACCAGGAATGAATTACTGTAAGGACATGTATGCCCCAATACTTACTTAACAGTTCATCAGTAACTGAAATGTGGGATTATCGAGAATAAAAATGTAAACAAAGTAGCGCTATAAAAGTGAAGAAGAATCATGGGAGATGAATTTACCTCCAACAATAAAGATTGAAATGAAGAAAACTAAATATTGAAGAAGATGAAAGATTAAAGATTAAAAGAATATGAAAGATTAAAGATTAAAGAATTAATGAGAGGGAGATATATTCAGCAAGAATGATGAAAATAAACATATTGCACCAAGAAATTTTTAAATGAAGCTGTACAAGCTCATCAACAATGATCGATAAGACTTTCGGGGAAGCTTTAAGGAGATATGACCATTTTTGTTTCCATTTAGAATTGGGGAATTACAGAGTTGAGGGAGTATGTTTTATTTTAATTACAACCGAAAAAAAAAATCATTTAAGTTCTTATGACTGAAAAGAAAAAAATCAAAAATCAAATACATTTATCTAATTATTACATTATTGTATAATCTGCTTGCAATAACCTCTTCAAGATTATTACAAGCTCTGTAAGTAAGGGGGGATGAAGCGACCCTAATTCCTCCATATATGTATGTAGAGACGCTTGGAGAATGCTTCGCTCCATTTTTTCATATTTCATTGAAGCACACTTGCGCTTTGTCGTCAAGATCCAAAAGTGCATCACCCTTGTCGAAAATCGAACACTTCTCTAATTACATTATGTTGTTACCGAGTCTATATTTTTTTTCCGTACATCAATTTTGTTATTTTTGTGCGAGTGAAACAAATCTCAAGTTTCCATTCGGTTCGTGGCAGTTCAACACACACGGGACATTTTTTGATTACTCGGCGCATAATTATTTATCGGCAGATATAGCGGGGTAACTCCAAGCGCCTCCCCAGAAATTCGAAGGTAGAAGAATTAGTTTGTAGAATTAATTTCGGAAAAATAGAAGAGTCGAGAGTTGCACGCTAAAACGATTGGTCGAGTTTTAGTTGTATGAAAGAAAGCCAAGACCGTTCAGGCAACGCTACAAACGGCGGCGAAAGAACAGTGAGTGCGCGAAAAAGTTTTGCACGTATTCTTCAAGAATAAGGATCTGTCACATCGGGCCGTCGAAAAAAAATTGGGAATCGCGAATTTCACTGTGTCTGCTATCATAAATTGGTTCGCAGAACGTGTGACTGTTGATCGGAAACAAAGATCCGAAAAAACAAGTTGTCAGGTCAACGAGAACGATCACAAACGCATGGTGGGGCCTTTGAACGGAAATCGAACGCCTCAGATGTGGTTAAAAAATTGCATGTGAGCAAGACTTTCGTGACGAATACGAATACGAATACGAAAACAAAACTCGAGCTGGACTACGTACGTTTAAGGTTCAGAAGACGAGACATATGTGAAGGCGGACTTCAACCAGATTCCAGGAAACGAAGATGTCGAAGTTCGCCAAGAAGTTCTTAATTTGGCAAGCGATTTGTACGCGAAAATGGAGAGCACCTTTCGTTACCGCAAGCACCATGAATGGACAGGTGTATTTGAAAGAGTGTCTCCAAAAGCGGTTTCTCTCTCTCTCCTGAAGGCTCACGACGATCTGACGATCTTCTGGCCGGATGTGGCATCGTGGCAAAACAAGCGAAAAATCTGTCTGTAAGGCCATGGTTGTCAATAGAGAAAATCCACGAAGAGAATCGATCAAAGCTGATGGGTCTTTTTCAAGGGTTACGAGAGATTTTTCGTAAGCTGAATGCAGGTTTTCATGAACTATTCCAGCTGGGTGATTGAAATGTGCTCATTTTCTATGAACTTTGACGAGCAGAAATCGTTTGTAGAAATTCATAAAAAAGGGACAAGTCTTCCTTTGAGTATGGTCGGCTTTTTGACACCCTTAGGGGAATTATGCCACCGCGACAGTATCTTTCTCCATTCGTGCTTGACAGGTCCAAAAAGAACAAGTCTACTGGTTGCGTTACATGTGTTGTTGGAGGAAGGCATATGAACTAGATATTTTGATTCTTGCCACCTCTTAATAACAGCTGATGACAGGAATTGAACCAATCCCCAAAAACGTTCTCATCAAACCAAACAGAAGAGATGCTCTTTCTGGTCCATTTTGAGTCCACGAATTCCACAAGAAATTTGACACGAAAACAACGTACGGAGCATGTGCTCCCGTGCTCGAGTGGTTAGCGTAACACATTATCATGCCGGGGGTTCGGGTTCGATTCCCGTTCTGGTCGGGAGAATTTGTCGTCAAAGAAATTTTCTCCGACTTGCACTTTGGTCACGGCGTATTCTAGAGCTTGCCATTCAAATGCGTTCAAGGCGTGTTATTTGGCACATAAATCACAACTCAGTACTAATAAAAATGACGCAAGTAATACTACGTTGAGACGGCGAAGTTCCTCTAGGAACGTAAGAGCCGTTTAAGAGAAGAAGAACAACGTACGGAAGAATCAAGTTTCCGGCGGCACTTCTACAGAAGGATGACTGAAGTGACTGATTTGCTGAAATTCTAAATGTTTTCGAAATTTTTAGCCCCTTGTTTACAAATGGCTTCTTTTACCCGAATTTAGTCGTTAGGTCCCAATTAAAAACATTTTGTGATGTCCTTGCTGCAAGTGGGTCATGTAGTTGATGACAGTTCTGCATTGATATTTGCTCCGCAGATATTGATTTTTTGCGCCGCGAATCTATCTCGCAAAAATCGACTCGCCCAATCCATTCTCGGGTATGTTGTTTACAGATTCGGAAATAATTCGATTTTGCTTATTGAGACAGTTCTTATGATTCCCTGTAGATCGTTCGCTCCGACATGGAATCCCCAATTGCTATGGATTTGCTGCAGCTTGTTCTAATTGCACAACACTAAACGCGGGACGCGACAGGACACAAGACTTATTGTTCTTACAAACGTAAAAAGGATATTAAATTTACATTTTTATTCGACCGGTTCCGGGCTCGATGCTGCCCATCTACGGGACGATGTCCGACTGATTACAACGAAAAAGAAAAATAGCTATGTACTGGTGTAGTACGCGTCGAATAGAATTCAGATCATTGGATGTTCGGTTTCGTCAAGTTGAAAAAAGATTATGTAATCGGAGCTTCAAATTCATTCATAAGCGGCGGCTCAGCAGTGTGGATGAACATGGATTCCCATGCATTAAGATGAGACGCCACACTTCTGAGTTTCACATTGTCCCAGTCAATTTGATGATTTGTTCTAATTTGTCCTCATTTATTGAAGCCTTATACTCTACACTTCAGACGCCTCCACTACCGTTCTCTTACCAATTTTAACCTTATCCGGGCACTTCGAAAGTGCATCGATGGGCAGAGAAAAATATTTCCCAGATCCATCCAATTGGCGAAACGTACGCACCATGTTTACCGATCATAACCTGAAAAACAACAAAGTGCTACTTTGGGTACAAAATCGATATGTACCCTGGCTATGTATTATTTCATATTATTTCATTAGCAAAAGTAAAATGAATATACCCCAAGTAGCTCCCCGGATCAAGAGTAATGTCGTCCGACAGTAGCTTTATCCTAATCTTAAATATAAACAATTTCGTTTTCATTTTAAATCCGCCAATGCTTTATTTCTTTCAAATCCACGAGTGTTTATTATAAAATATATTATTTTTAAAAAAATAGTAATATCGGTTCTTTTTAATTTTCTCCACCAGAGGAGATGGCCAAATACGCGGCCAACATGGAGCGATTCACCGAGCGGATCAAGTGGGCAAAGGTGGCCCTGGTCGAGTGGAAACAGGTCATGGGAAACGGCGATGAGACCAACCAGCTGATCGCCAAGTACTGCAAGCAGGATGCCAGCAGGGCGGAAGCTCTGGAAGCGAAGCGAAAAATTCTCGAAGACAAGGTGTCCAAGCGACGAACATCGTTGGTAGGGCTGACCGAGGAGTACCGTTCGCTGGAGCAGGTTCTCGAGCGTACCTCGCAGCTCTACAGACAGGCTCACCAGGAGCGGCGACATCTGGTGCTGACCTGGAAAGAGGCCGTCAAGCATATGAATCAACGAGAGGGGGACATCAAGATGGTTGAGGCGGAAATCGATTCGGCCCGCGAGATGAGTGAGCTGCTGAGTGAGGATTTGCGAGCGCAGGTCGAATTCCTGGAGGAACAGCAACGCAACAACAAAGAGATCGAAATCGGCATTGCGGAGCTGAACGTTGAAGTCTCTAAGCTTAGAAATCGTTTGAATGTATTGACGGATAGTGTCCAGTTGAAGACGAACGAGTATCAGATAACGAGGAAAGCAGTTCAGAATGTGTCGAACAAGTTGACCGGAATGCGTAACAAAACCCGCCAAGCGTTAATTGAGGAAGCTGAGAAGGAGAAGCATATCCATACAAATTTGAGCCAGCTGGAAGAACTGAGAGAGAAGTATGACAACTTCAGGAGTAAAACACTATGCGCACAGGAACGCTTGAGGCAACTCAATGAAATTGTCGAGCAAGAGGAGAAACAGATGAAGGTGTTGAGTGATGAAACTGCGCGATTGTCCACTGCACTCTACAGGGCTCAAACGCAGCTGGTCGCATTGAAAGACGAGGAAAAATTGCTGCGAATTGAGGTTCACTCTTTGGAGTCCGGAGTCGGTAAGATTAAGGCAGCGATGAAAACCCAAGCTAAGGAAATTATCCGGCAGACTGAGATTTCGTATAATGTGGATTACACTATGGAAAAAATGGAGGAAAGAATAGCGAATATGAAGGGAGAGAACAAACAAGAGGGTGCCAATCGGGCCCATGCGAAGCTGGTTCAAGCTGAAGCTATCTACCATGCTCGAAAGCAGAACCATTCGTTGCTGCAGGCGCAGATAGCCAAAATCCAAATCGACTTCCGAAATTTGAATGCCATTTATCAGCAGGATTGCGTCGAGATTGAACGCATGATTGGAAAATTGAAGGAGGAAACGTTGATAGTAGAGGGAGGCGATAAGAAACTGAGACAATCCATAACGGAAAACCAAGAGCGGTTAGTAGAGAAGAGCTTGCTGAAGATGAGAATCAGTCAAATGGAGTCGCGGGTGGATAAACAGAACGACAAGATGTACACGCTGGAGCGACATCGAATGGAGTTGGAGACAGCGATTAACGAGAGACTTATTGATATCCATTCCCAAAAGGATATGCTCATATTGAAGAAGAAGTATTTGCAGGATGAGAGAGCCCAACTGAAGGCAGATATAAGTGAAAGGGCGTTGAAAATCGAGCAACTTAAGAATCGCTACGAATTGTCACTTGACTTGCTCGGTAAAAACGATGACGGAACAATAGTGACAGCTACGCAGATCAAGATTCAGAACGCTCAAGAGAAATACATGTTACTGAGAGAAGGTAGCGAATTGAACGTGAAAATTCTTAAAGCAGAGGAAGACCTTAAGGCACTGGAGAACACATTGAAACTGATGAACTTTTCGAACGAAAGCTACAAGCGTGGATTCCAGAAGGTAGATGCGGACAATCCCGACATACAGCAGATGAATCAAATTCAAAACGATTATTGTAAGGCAGTTACAGCGCTAAAAAGTGTGCGAACCGACTTGGTTCTCAACACCGAAAATCTCCACAATTTGAACGAGGAGAGAGAGGAACATGATAAGGCGTTGGAAGCGGCTCAGAAAACTCGTCTTGATAATAACGATATTCTGTTGAAGATTCAGAAGGAGCTTCTTGGTCAGAAAACGAAAATTCAGCGAGCTGAACGTGAGCTTCGGTTGGCAATTAAAGCCGCTAAAGGAAAAACCCACGACGAAGATTTGCTAATGACATTCCAGAAGGATATAAATTTGAAGGAGCTCGAGGAGAGGAATAACATGGCCCTGCATCAAATGGCGGATTTGATTGAAATCGTTTCGGAGATGAACCCAACCGTTCATAAATACTTTTACGACAAAGGACTTCGGCTGCCGGCGATTCGTCGTACCAAGAGTCAAATATCATGGCGTAGCGAAAACTCGCCCGGATCCGATTATAGTGGCCGTGCAGATACTGTTTCCTCCAAACCTGGTGAGTGTAACTTTTCTGGACAGTTGTTGTTGTTTGTTAATTTATAAACTTTGGTTACAGTCTCAAAAATGTCGGCTTGTTCCACATCAACGCGTTCGTCAGATTCATCGGATAATATCGCAAAGTCATTTGATAATCGGATGAGCGCGGGTTTGTCGGTCATCCTGATTGATTTCCCCGGCTCCAGCGTGAAGAAAACCCAGGGGACAGCGAAGAAGTAGAATGCATTCTTTCAAATTTCCAATACAAAACCCTCACTCGATAAATATCGATTGATGATGATGGTAACCATCATGTTTATTTCTGGCGATTTATATAATTTTTTTTTTCATCCAATTTCAGTAATAATTAAAACTAGCAGTATCTTCAATTTGTAGACGCTTGATAATTTGTAGCACAAAAAAAAACAATGAGTCAAATATGCACATCATTATTTTGAGTGACTGCGTGTTGTGTTGGTTGTGTACGACTTTTCAAATTGTTTATCTTCCTTGTAATAGTTGGAGGTTATTACGATCTCTTTTGCCCCTACTTATAGCATGAACGATTGCCTCTCCCTTGACTGAATTTTTGATGAAATAAAATCACAAATCGAGATTTGTATCACTATTTTTTTCGATTTTTTTCCTCTTCACAATCCGTTCTCACTATTTACAGTGACTATTGTTCGCATTGTTCCATTTAAATGCAAATCGTGTCTGCTTTTCATGTGAAAAGCCATCGGATTTATGTATTAAAAACATGATACGCGCCTGTGTAATGATATTTACATAGAGGAATTAGAAAAAATAACAATCAGCGCCGATTAACATTTTGCTATGAGTGTGTGTAATGGATTGTATTGGTTGGCTGGGGAAATTGATTTATCCATGAAATGGTGATAGTCCAAACATCAGTTTTTTTTTGTGGTTAGGGTAACACCTAGCTGAATTGTCTACTGTTATGTCTAATACTTTAAAGATTTGTGTACTCACTGGATCTAGAAGGGATTTTTGCTATGCAAAGATTCAGGTTTTAAGATTTTTTTTCTCTCGGTTAGAGTGTTACGAAACGAGAGAACGTTTTATCGTCGTTTGGTTACAGCATGTCGATCTTTCGCTAAATGTTATTTATGGATTCAATGAATGCAGCTCGACTTTGAAAATAACTAATGCCTGAAGAAGCTAAATCAGTCGGAGAGCTTTCTTGAAATTTAAAAAAAAAATATGACGTGGAAAAACGAGACCCCTAACTATTTGTGCGCCGTTCGAAACCGAAAGATGCCGTCTTCATCCAAATAGCTAATCCATTCGTAAACAATTGCGCTTTTTTTCTTGTTTGACGTCTCCGGACTACTGCAAGTAAAGTGGGCTTAGTTTGCCTTCAATCTAGGGTTCAATCATGTGATCCGTGTGATCCATTGTCAAGGGGATATTAAGGTCCCAGTTCATAATTCTGTTCCATGCAGAATTCTGCGTTGTATCCAAAATTGGGTTTGTAGCTGGCGAGATGTATACCGGTTTCCTGAACAACAAGAAAATTTCCTTTGCAGAATTTTTTTTCATTTTACTTCCAGCCTATTTTATTGAAAATCGCATATATTTCACTTGTTGCTTATGTATCAAACATAGCGTTCGGCAGTGGTGTAATGTAGGGGGAGCGGAGGAGGTGGTCCATAGCATGGGCGCGAGCGGCATGGGGTGGCATGACCATGACAAATATATTATATTAAAAAAAAAACATGATTTTGAATGAAGGTAACCGGTTATTACTTATGGTATTATTTAACAGTACAAGTTACTATGGAGCAGTCCATGTAATAGAATCTTTCTTGGTTTTTCTATGTTCATTATTTCGTCATACTACATTTTCAGTTCTGTCCTGGAGTGTAAATTCTAAGTCTCTGAAACGAGAGGGTTACGTTCGAAGTACAAGATTTTGAGTGTTGAGATCTCTTTACCGGAGAACGAAGTTTTATATTAACATTATTCGAAAGATAAGAAATCTACGAGAGATGTTTTTACTTATTAGCCGTAAAAACTTGTTTCAATAGCTCAAATCTGCTTCGAAAGCAATCTATTGAAATCATTAGAAATAGCGATAGATTCTTGAAATTTCATTTCATTCTCGATTGTTCTGCGGTTGATGCTTGATGCATGATGCTTCGGCTGGCCAACCTCTGTTCGTTTCTCTTTTGCTGCCGTGAAGAACGGACACGCACAATCGTTTGCTTGTGGATGCACTTAAGGGGTAAAATATAATTTCGCACACATTTGGGCAGTTATATTACGGAAAAGATATTTCGGATGTACGGAGAATTAAATAAAGTTGTCTTGAGGATTTGAGTGTCGAACGTCAAGTAGAGATCACAAGCGAAAGAACATTATGTTGTATTGGGTTGGGGAAAAAGAAATGTCGTATATTGTCAATATATGGCAACACTTAAACATATCTTGTGTTGTACTTATCGCATCGGGTCATACTATACGGCTATTTAAAGACGACAATCTGTGCTACAAGTGTCGTTTTGACAGTGTTGTGATTGTCCTTTTCAGTCTCAAGTTATAGCGCGCCAAAGATTGAGTCCACCAAGCAAGAAATTCGCCATATTTTACGTTTTTACTATCTGCGAGGTAAAACTGCGACGAAAACGACTTCTACATAACCTACATAAACTACATAAACTACACGAAAAAATTCGTGTAGTTTATGGACCCGATACTGTAACGATTCGCACAGCACAGCGTTGGTTTGATCGATTTCTTTCTGGTGTAGTAGCTGTCGAAGATACACCCCGTACTGGTAGGCTAATCGTCGTGGAAACCGATAAAATCGTTGAAATAAACCAAGTAGACCGGCATGTGAGCACTCGCTCGATTGGCCAGGAACTGGGTATAGACCATAAAACCGTTTGGAACCATTTGCAGAAGATTGGATTCCAAAAAAAGCTGGATGTATGGGTACCACACGAGTTGACGCAAAAAAACCTTTCAGGCCGAATCAACGCCTGCGATGCACTGCTGAAACGGAACGAACTCGACCCATTTTTGAAGAAGATGGTGACTGGTGATGAAAAGTGGATCACGTACAACAACCTAAAGCGAAAAAAGTCGTGGTCGAAGCGCGGTGAGCCGGCCCAAACCATCGCCAATCCGGTTTGACGGCAGGAAGGTTTTGCTGTGTGTTTGGTGGGATTGGAAGGGAATCATCCACTATGAGCTGCTCAAATAGACCCTCAACTCGGTTCTCTACTGTGAGCAGCTTGACCGTTTGAAGCAGGCGATTGACCAGAAGCGGCCAGAAATGATCAATAGGAATGGTGTTGTTTTCCACCAGGACAACGCTCGGCCTCACACATCTTTGATGATCCGCCAGAAGCTACGGGAGCTCGGATGGGATGTCCTATTGCACCCACAGTATAGTCCGGACCTGGCTTCAAATGATTATCATCTCTTCCGGTCCATGCAAAACGCTCTTGGTGATACTAAGTTGACCCCAAAAGAGGCTTGCGAAAACTGGCTGTCTGAGTTTTCTTTTGCAAATCAGGAGGGAGGATTTTATAAGGGGGCGATAATGAAGTTGCCTTCTAAATGGCAAGAAGTTTGCGAACAAAACGGCGCTTATTTGACTTAAATTGGATAATTTTAAGTATGTTAAATAAAGCGTCAAATTTCGATCAGAAATACGACATTTCTTTTTCCCCAACCCTATATATATTTGAATTGACCGCAAGACAATTCCAAGGAAAAACAAAATATCCATTCATCAATTTATTAAGAATTGAATTAGATGCAACTTCAAACAAATGATTACTAAGCCAATGGTAGTCCTACGTTAACCTTGCGGTTATATCACATATATAACCCACTCCAAGTTTTTTCGTTTTGGGTGGGAAAAGCTGCAGATTTGAATGACGGCATCTTTCAACCACTGGAAGCTCAGGGATTAGTTTTCATGAAGTCCCGTTCACAGGATATTGGCCGCCACGTCCAGGATCAAATGAAGGAGTTCAGGTTTTGTTGAGAAAGCAAAACAAAAAACACGTATCCATAGGGTTTGTAGACAACTTTTTGGGCTTATGAAGACAACATGATTTTGCTAAAAATCTACATCTAAATCGTTTTTAGCAGTTTCAACTGATCGCTGAGAAATGTTTCTGAGTCACACAGGTGTGTTGTTAAAAGATTGTCGCAAACTCGATGGAGTGCTCATTATGATGCTGTGAAACCAATTTATGGGCTGATCGTAGCCACTGGAGTATTGTGTGACTCAAATATTGGATCAAGTGCACGGTCCCTCCTACACCAGAATTTTATGATTTAATACTTCTGTGTTATCTGTACTTCTGATGCGTTGTACTACATGAAGTAGATCTAGCGCAGAGTATTTGCAAACCAAAGGGCCATCTCAGAGTATTGTTGTGATCAAACTCAATGAAATGGTTTTTTTTTGGCTGTTGAAAGAACAGTCTAGTCGAAACGGCCATTAAGAAGGTTTTATTGAAATCCAACGATTAAAAGTTTGCTACTAAAAGAATTTCTCATACGATGACCCAACCAGGCGAAAGACCTTCCGGAGCCGGTCCAACGATGGAAAAGGGAATAATGGAGTACATTGGACATTTTCATCGGTGAGTTGGGAAAAATATTATTGATATAAAGCCATAACTAATATTGAATCATTATTTTGAAAAAACTGTAAATCTGTATAAAAACCAAGAAAATCTGTAATCTGTATCTACAGATTCTTCGTTTCAAAAAGTCTGAAAAATCTGTATAAATGCAGATTATTCTGTAGATATGGTCCCCCTGCTACCACTTCTACTCCACTCCGACATGTATCTCTAAAGATTACAAACTAATTCCATTCTTACTTTTTGTATTAAACAGGTTTTAAACTTTGCCATTCATTCGCCTCTTAATCCTATCGCTGAAACTTCTCGGAGAACTCCTTGGCAGAAGAAGAATATAGCATCCAAAAGTGCACTCTGTGAAGATTATCGGAAAAAAATTAGCTTCATGAGAGTGGAAATGACTTGTTTTGCGTGTACACGGTACACACTTGATTCGATTTTCAGAGAGGGGTAAATTAGGATCACCAATTTGCTTGAACTCCTAAACTAAACACGATAAAACGTTCTCCATTTTCGCTCCAATTTTTTCATAGTAAATGCACTAGCCTGTTTCCTAGATAACATTTGACTGCTTCGTTCCGGCAAACCTTTTTATTACTGCTCTCCTTAGGGTACGGTACATTACAGTATTTTTTCTTTTTATTCGTTTTAATCTGTCTCAAAATTTTACGTTAACAATGAATGGTAGGAATGCTTACAAGTTCGCATTTTACTTCCGTTCTCTCGTCTGGTTACGCAACCCCGTGTTCTTGGTAGAATACTAATCTAGGCAGACTTCTGGGGGCTGAACAGTGTTCTGTTATTTCCTATCTCGTTTCGCTGTCCTTAAAAGCATTCGCCGAGTTACAACCTGGGTATATATTTTATATAAAGATTTCCTTTCTTCCATCTAGCTTTCGTTCTTGCCCATGCCCACTGAAAAAGATTCACAGATTCTAGTTCGAATCACTTTTGTGGTAATCTGTTCCAAAAAAAACCTACATCGAAACGTTTGACCGAAAAACACACTTTCCAATTACAAACGTAAAATTAACATTCGTTTCTGTTCGTAACAAAACAATGAGAACTGCTAAATTCAAGATTACCATTTGCGTTTCAATTGAAGGGAGAGTAAAAAAAATATTCGTATTGTTGTAAGTAATAGATAAATATACCAAACACACATGCACACATACGATCCTAGGGTTTACTTACGCACACACTAACGTCCCACGTACGCCTCATCCACATTCGAACAACAGTGTGTTTGGTCCTAAGATCACATTTACATCAACGCTCAAGCGTTTGTTTGTTGGCTCCGCTGGTCGCTTCAAAAGCCGGGGGATTACAAAATAAAAACTGAAACAGTACGGTATTATTCTAATGTCTGTTCCGTGTAGATCGCCGGAGAACCCTGGGTTCTTTCAACGGTGCGGTCGTTGATTGCAGTTTGGCTTTTTTAGCCCGTGGCTGTCCCTTATTAGTGGAGTTCTCTTTCGCCGTTGAGGTGGATGGCACCGGCGTGAGTGGCGTTTCCGGTTCGGGCAACGACGTCGTTCTTCGCTTTCGTGAGGGTTTCTCGGAAGGCATCCTACAGCTGGACTGTTGGGGTTCAACCTTAATGCTGTTGCTAGCCTGGACGAGTGCCACAGTCTTCCGTCGAAGTGAGTACGGATTAGCTTGACTTCTAGGCGGGGGGACTTCTTTCGGGACAGATTGTACGTTCAAGGAAATAGCACCCCTTGTGCGATTCAGTTTCTTCTGAAGTCTTTGTGCGAATTCGAAATCTCTACGTTCCTGTTCGATCATCGCTTGCCTCCGTTGCTGATCGCTAACGATCAGCTTCTTCAGTCGGCTCGATCCTTTTCTGGAACTTAGCCGTGTAGTTTTAGTCGATCTAGTAGCTTTGTCAGGTATCGCTTCCGGATTCGCCTCCTTCTTCGGACTCTTTTTCGCCTTCGCATTGGGTTGGGGTGAAAATTTGAGCTTTCGCTTGCCCCGAATCGTCCCCGTAAGTGGTTTCTTAATTGATTTTCGTTGGCTTGTTTTGGTTTTCCTCGACTTCAAAGGTGTTGATCCGGTTTCAGATTGTTTTGGCAATCTATCACCTGTTGTCAGCTTATCAGTCGAGGATATCAAGAGATTGATGTTGACTACGGAGAAAGCCGAACGACGTGGAGACGATGGGTCGATTGGTTTGAATGGGGTCTTACTTGGACCAGGACTTACAACGATTGAAGCCATTGGCGTTAGACCGGTAGCCTCCGGTCGCATGGAAGGAACACGTACAATTGCTTTAGGTGAAAAGCTGTAATTGAGCAGATTCATTTACGTTATATAATGACAGAAAATCTTTTATGTGTTTGTCTATACTCACCAACTTTTAGGAGTAGTTGCGAGGATCGGTTTGAAATGGTTCAGCTCCGATCGCAAGCTATCTCCATCATCCCCGTCATCTTCGTCTTCCCCAGCTTGACTAGAGGTTCTTCGATGTAGTTTGGTTGGTTTGACACACAGTTCACTCTTGTTCAGATCAGCCATTGTGAAACTTTTCTTTCCTCCACCGGACGCAATCTTGTTCGAGAGAGAATTTGTTTGGGGTTTCTGTTTGGTCACATCGCTACCGCGACCATTTTGCTGTGCGACTGATTTGATCAAACTGTAACGACTCGAAGCGGACGAGATACACGAGGAAGATGCCGCCGAGGCAGACGACGTAGACGAAATGGAAATAATGCTAGAAAGAAATACCATTATTAGGTGTGAATATTGTCAACTACAACTCTGGCGGCCAACAAACCTTCCATTGGACACTGACTTGGAAGTATCCGGACGACTAGCGTTAACATTGCTACTGCTACTAACCACAGTCGATGACGGCGGCTTATGCTGCTGATTGCCCTTTTGATTGTTAGCGGTGGAACTTTTCTTGATGGTAGTCGGTGGTTGGAAGGTAGAGGAGCCCGATGGTCCGGCCTCTTCGTCATCTTCATCGATCTCGTGCGCTTCATCATTATTCTGCTGCTGCGAGGCTTCCGGTTTCTTTTCCAACTCGGGCGTACTCGTGGAAGATGAAATGGACAAATGGTCGCTGCTGTCCACGAGATCGATAATACCCTCCTGCTTGTACAGATTTATGATGTACTTCTCAGAGGCGGCCAGTTCCTTCTTCTTCTCCTCGATCAACTCTTTGCGATACCGTTGAAGTTCGCTTTCATACTCTTTGCGAATTTCGCCTGGTTCACTCAAGTGGATGACAGTTCCGGCTTCTGTTGGTAAATAAGAGGCGTCAAAGACTTGTTACTCATAAGCTCAGATTTTACTTGATATTTTGTTTGAAATTAATTGTACGTTTGTGAAAATAGTCCCATGAATAACCCTCTACAGCCTAATCCCGCCTTTAGGCGGGCTTCGCGGATTTTTTTTAATTATTCAGACATTATTTTCAATGTTCACCCACACTAGCATGCCTTCAAAATACTTTAATCTATCATACAAACAAATTGGTTTTATGTTGGCTAATTTCTGCTAGGAGTATTTCATGTCGAAAGTCGGAAATTCGAGATAAAAAGGAAAAAAAAATTATTCGATTTCGGTCGCGCAATCCAAACGAAAAACAAACACACTTTTAGAACATTTTATTGGTGAAAAAAATGGTCGGTAAGTTTATTTTCATGAGTATTTTACATCCAACATCAAGTTTTGTTATTATGGTAAAAACATAACCCGCCTTGAGGCGGTGTTGGGCAGTTGAGCGAAAAATAATCAGACTCCTGCTGAAGTGTACTCTACTAAAAATTAACATCGGATACATCTGTTTTGCAGAAATTGAATCTATTTTTGTGTTTTTTATAGGTTTGATTTCCAGCACGGTATGGGGACATGACGAAGTAGATCCTGAAGACGGCTTCGGGAACGATGGTGAATACTGCAACGACCAGAAAATTGAAGAACAAAAAAAAACGATAGATAAAAAGCAGTCAGATGTGTCAGGCCTACTTGTAGGACCCGGAAAGTTCACTGGATTCGCAGATAAAACTGATCTGTAGTCTGCTAAACAAAAAAAAACATAAAAAAATCAGATTGTTTTTGGAATCCTCATTTAAATATTCGTTTACCGAATTTTCGGACTGAGGTTACGAAGTCCTATCAAGCCCAGACGTTTTGCAAAACTCCCGATCGCCCACGTATGATCACTACAAAGAAACCATCCACTTCGAAGCGAACGTATGTTCCACCCTTTGATGTCAGGCTAATAGAATGGATCATTTCCCAGATACTCCGGAAAGAGGACTTGCAAAAACCCGAGACACACATCGGAAACGCTAGTCATATTCCTTAAATGCGTCTTCAATTTACACGTGCAGAAAAACCAGAATTGTTTTTATGCTTTCCATCATAAGGAATAACTACTACGAGCAGTTCAAAAGAAAAATGATTTGTTTCGACCAGATGCACAACTCCGCCTTAAGGCGGATTACTGGTTTTGTGGTATATATAAAAAATCCGTGACCTAAAAAAATTGCCGTTGTTTTCCGATTTTCTCATCAGAAATACGATCTACTATAACTTTTTCACGTGAATAAAAAATTTGGGTTTAGAGTCATTATCATTTAACAACGCTTCGATCGCAATTGCGTAATTTTCATTCCTGAAAATGTCATATAGTAGAACTGAACTGGGATTTAACTCAAAAACACTGGGCTGTACAAAAATAGAGATAGGCAAATAAGGAATCTGACGAATCAGCGTACACTGAAAATAATTTTCATATAGATTTTTTTTGGCTTAATTTATGTGCAGCACATAATTATGCCCGAATGATGCTAATTGATGTCCACTAAATTCAATAACAAGGTAAATTATTTTTATATGCGATGCTATGAAATATAAATGGTTTCTATTTACAACTAAATCACAAAATAACAAATTATTTTATTAAACGGTTTTTTTTTAGCTTGAACTATTCGTATGTATGTTTGTATGTCTGTAGGGTTGTCCCAAATTAGTAGAAATTTGACCAAAAGGAACTGACCGAATTTATAAAATATCTTTATCTCTGCTGTCATTTAAAAACTGCTTATCTTGAAAAATCAAATTTAGCCGCCGCTACAAAATAGCTGATTCCATATCATCTCAAAAAAAAAGGTTGAGATATGTGTATCAAACGAACGAACTGGACTTGGAGAACACATTATGTATTTTCTGCAATACACTCAATATCGGTATCAAATGAAATTTTTTGACTGATGGAATACAGTACAATGGTTTTATTGTAGAGAAATATTCTAATGAAACAAATAATGTACTAAAAACTAGAAAATAAAATAAGTAAAACAACTTTTTAAGTTAAACGGTTTAATTGTGATTAAACATAATAATGTACTAAAAGCTAGAAAATAATTAGGCAAGTAGCATTTAGCAGTTATCATACCTCTCCTTTATTAATCTAGGGTATTGATAAGACTAAAATAAAATCGTGGGGCACGTTGGATTTTCATTATCCACAATTAGCGAATTCAGCATCTGTCCCACGATTTTATTTCAATCTTATCAATGCCCTAGGATTGAGAAGGGAGGTATGGAGAAGTATGATAACTGCTAACTGCTACTTGCCTAATTATTTTCTAGCTATTAGTACATTATTATGTTTAATCACAATTAAACCGTTCAACTTAAAAAGTTCTATTTTACTTATTTTATTCGGAGGTAACTTCACTTCAAGCTCTTTATTTTAGTCATATTTAACCATAAACCTTTATCAGCTGGTGGTTACAGTGCATCGACTCTCGGGGTCATAACAAAAACGACAAACAAAGGATTTATCCGAAACCACACTGGTTGTAGATGTCGATGAAATCTTATAGCGGATTTTCACATGGTATCAAGATCGCCCGCTCTCTACAGTCTCGTAACCAGATTGATGCTGTTTATACAGATTTTTCAGCCGCGTTCGACAAAATCAATCACGATATCGTTGTCGCCAAACTCCAGCGTATAGGTTTCCATAGTTTTCTTTTGAACTGGTTACACTCATATCTGACTGATCGTGTGCTGTCAGTGAAAATCGGCGATACCGTTCCATCTCCTTTTCGGGTGACTTCGGGCGTACCTCAAGGAAGTCATCTCGGTCCTTATATATTCCTGCTTTACCTCAATGATATTGATCTTTATCTTAAGTGTTCCAAACTTGCATATGCGGACGATTTTAAATTGTTCTACACTGTGAATAGTGTCGATGATGCGATATTCCTACAGCAACAACTCGATATTTTCTCTGATTGGTGCGGAACCAATAGAATGGTTTTGAATCCAGCAAAGTGTTCATTCATATCGTTCACGCGGAAACGATCGCCTGTCACATTTTCGTATAAAATACGCAATATCTCTTTGAAACGTGTTGTGACTATCAAAGTTCTTGGTATCGTCTTAGACTCAAAGCTAACGTTCAGCGACCATATCTCATACATCATCACCAAGGCAACTAGGATGTTAGGTTTAATTTTTCGCATCACAAAGCAATTCAAAGACCCACATTGTATCAAAGTTCTTTATTGTGCATTAGTGCGCTCTCATCTTGAATATGCGTGCATAGTATGGTCTCCCTACTATCAAAATAGTGTCCAGCGAATTGAGATGATCCAGCGGAAATTCGTCCGTTTCGCCCTACGCAACTTGCCCTGGAGAGATCCTTCGAATTCACCCAGCTATGAGGATCGTTGTAAATTGATCGAACTCGATTTGTTGAGCTTACGTAGAGATGTAGCGAAGGCAACATTTATATCCGATCTAATTTCCTCGAAAATCGATTGTGCTGATCTTCTTCAGCCGATCGATTTCAATATACGCCCTCGTAAGGCGTCGTGCACAAATGATGTAACGCTAAAAATCCGGATTTTGGACCCCCTCCCCCCCCTACGTAACGCAATTTCCTAACTCTAATACACAGAAAGTAACGCAACCTCGACCCCCCTCCCCCCCTTATCACGTTACGTAATTTGTGCACGACGCCTAACCTGCGTTCACATACATTTCCCTGTCTTCCTTACTCTCGCACAAACTACGGTTACAACGAACCCGTATCGAATATGTCTCGTGTATTTAACCGCTGCTACTTATCTTATGGCTTTCACTTATCTCGCGCAAATTTAAGGAAGGCATTCCTGACCGCTCTTTCCAGTTAGGCATAATTTTAAGTAAATTAAGTATTTTAAGTTATTACTTTATTAGGTATCATTAGGGCACTCATGTTCAGGTCTGTTGATAGTAAGAAAAAAGAAAAAAAGAAAAAAAAATAAGATACCGTTAGTTTACTTAAGCCTCAGCTTCAGTAAGGTTTAGCTGCCTTAGCGTATGATTAATTCCTTTGGTATGTACCAGCTGAAATCTCTACTGGAAAACTCTGTCACAGGAAAATCACTCATGGAAAGAAGTAACACGGGAGAATTCACCAACCCAAGGACAGAAAGAGCTTGTAGGCATAATAGCGGAATATCATCTGAGTCTTGGAATCAATACCACGGAAAATCTATTGGACGACTACGTCTCATAAATTGTTAATTTTTTTCAAAACAAGAAAAACTTATACTAGTATAAAATGAATATTATTATCAATCTAAGGTTAGTCTTATGGAAGCAATAGAATTTCTCCTAGAATTTATTTAAGTTGTAGGTGAACAATGAATTGTTGGCGATTAAATGATCATTTTGAAGCCATCTCAAAGATAAACATCATAAACATAATAAGATTGAGCGATATTGATGGGCATCCAATATATGTTGACAATATCATGAACAAACTTTTGTTCCGAAATACTAATGAGTTCTCATCAATGGAAATGAAGATGATTAGGTGCTACTAATTATTGTAAGAGTAATATGTTATCAAGTTCAATAATAAATTTATCATGCCATGCATTTTTGTTTCCCTCTCGAATAACACAAGTAGGGAATAAGAATGTTTCACTGTTTTTACTTATTGTACACAATGTTCATATAATTCCTGACGATAATATGTAAAAACATTGCTGAAATTGACTTTTTATTCTTCTTTTTTAGGCTTTTAGTTAGAGGGGTTAAATTTTCCCTATTTTAATTATATAAAGTAAAAAGAATCCATTTTGAGTACAGTAAAATCTGTTTTTGTGCGGTTTTTTTTGTGCAGCAGCAACACGTTTCGATATGCAACTAAAAGCATAAAACAGCCACGCGCAACCGAAAAGGCAAAGTGTCCCATCGCAAAACAGGGAAACAAAAGGAAATTGAACGGTGAATGACGTGGATTTGAGTTATTTTCTTGGGGGAAGCTTTTTTTATGCGGTCCCTATCTACCGCACAAAAAAAGTTTTTTTCAAAATGTGTACCGAACGCGATTTTTTAAAGCTGCTGGTGAAGTTTTGCACGATTTTTTTATGCGACTTTTTTTTGTGCGGTCCCTATCCCCCGCACAAAAAAAGGTTTGCCTGTACATTTCAAAAATGAATCCATTATTATATGCAACCGCACATAAAATTTGATTCCATGTGCAAGATTAATCTAATGTAGGGTAACACGGGGTGAGTTGGACATACGGGGTGATTTGGACCACCCCTTTATCTCAAAAAAGTACGGCTCAATTTGGTTTTTTTCTAATGTTATCTCATTCTATTGTTGAACCGTATGTACCTAACGTAAAAAAAATTTGGTAAAATTCGACAGGTGGAAGGAAACGGGTAGCATGAACACAACAAGCACTTTGATTGTCAAAAAATGTGCGTTTTCCGATCGTGGCTTTAGGGTTTTCCCCGTTGATTAAACAAACTTTTCGTGTATTGTGCAGTAATGTTCTGTTCGTCTACAGAAGAGGAACAATTTGATGTAGCGAAACTGTCAGTTGGATAACAATAAATGGAATTAATTGCATTCTATTTTTTGCATGTTGTGTGGGGTGACATGGACACGTTTTTGTGGGTTTCAGGTTTGAGGTTTTTCTTTGGTCTAATTGATTCCAGATGCCGCTGAATTACAAAAAAGGATGGGCAGATAACGTTGGAAGAACGGAGAGCTTGAAACAGCAACGCATGCCATCAAGAACGGATTTTCTTCGACCATGCATCGAAAGTGTTTGAAAATGCTCGAAAACAGTGAAAAGATCCATGCAGAATTCGAGATGGTCTCAATCCTATCTTTCTGGTCTGGAGACCAAGACACCTGGTATCGATCCCAGAACACTGTTACTGATTGTAACATTATTCCAAAATACTTTACATAAACATAAGTATGTTTTTTTCGATGAAACACACACTGGACCAAATCACCCCGCATCAAATTTTAATGTCCAAAAATCATCTCTTTTATTTCATGATATATTTGTTAATTTCATGCTTAATATAATGATTAAACATTATTGATTGAGAGAAAACAAGGGTAGCTCAGTATGCAATGTGACATTTTTTTTTATTTTGACCGTGGTTTGGAAATACAGGTCGGACTCGATTATCCGGAATTTTATACTCGATTATCCGGAATTTTATACTCGATTATCCGGAGTATTTTATTTTTGATTTTCGGAAATTTTGAATAATTTGTATAATAATTCTATATTGAATAGCTAATATGGGTATCAAATGAAAGGACTTGACTAGTAGAACACAGTTATTTATGAGAAATGCAAATCCAAGATGGCGGCCACTACAAAATGGCGGATTTCACATTTTCTCAGAACCCCATCAATATGGGTATCAAACGAAAGGGCTTGACTAGTAGAACACAGTTATTTATGAAAAATGAAAATCCAAAATGGCCGCCATCGCAAGATGGCGCCATACAGAGAAACTTCGATGTAACGTACCCTCGTTATAACATACCCTTGATATAACGTCACTCGATATAACGTACACATTTCCAAAGTGCAAAGGAAATTTTCTTTCAATATTGTTTTTCTGATAGAACAATGAATTATCTGTATTGTGATGCTAAAACAAGTTTTGTACCTTCAATCAATCCCGAAATACAGCTGGTTTTGTGATTTCGGATTCTAAATGAATCATGCTTTAATCAACAGTACGAAGGGAAACATCATGAAAAAGGCTGGCTTCGTCTTCTAATTGAAGTTATTCATTAACTGTACTAAAACAGCAACACAATAATGTATTATAGACTTCGTTTGTGAGTACTTTATTATGCTTCGATATAACGTACAATTCGATACAACGTACGATTTTGAATGTGAAATGTACGTTATATCGAAGTTTACCTGTATATATTTTTTTCACAACCCCATCAATATGGGTATCAAATGAAAGGGTTTGACTAGTAGAATGCAGTTATTTGTGAAAATTGCAAATCCAAGATGGCGGCCACTACAAAATGACGGATTACATATTTTCTCAGAACCCCATCAATATGGGTATCAAACGAAAGGGCTTGACTAGTAGAAAACAGTTATTTATGAAAAATGCCCAAAAATGTATCAAAAGAAAGTTCTCGAACATAGCAGATAATGAAAAATCCAATTTCAAGATGACCGCAGTCCCCAAACAACTAATTACTTTTTGAATGATTTCATTCAGCTTGACCTGTTGCTATGTTTGTTGGGTTGTCCCACATTAATAGAAGATTGACCCCGTTCCTGTTGAATGATTGATGTGAAATTTGGAACATACGTTTAATTCTACTGTCATTATAAAACTGCGTATTCCATGATCTTGAAAAATTCAATTTGGCCGCCGCAAAAAATGGCTGAATGGTTTGATTTGGAGAATACACTACACTATGAACACTATGAATAAATTCGAAGAGGTCGCCGCCATAGAATGGTCAACTATGTATTTTTTGCAATCCCCTCAATATTGGTATTAAATGAAATGATTTGACTAATAGAATACAGTACAGGTCGGACTCGATTACATACAGACTCGATTATATACAATTTTGGACTCGATTATATTCAGTTTGGAATTTTTTTTTTTATATTTTACGTATGACTTATTTCATGAAGAAATGTAATCTTTAAACGTTGAGGTGAAGTTTAAGTGGCTATAACATGTACAGTGGGTTAGCTTGAATTGCACCAGGAATTGTTTATATCGATATTGCAGCCAAATTAGGAAGGTCAAAGAACAAATTGTGTAACGGTCAAAGAACTTCATTTCAATTGATAGAAACAATCTAGTTTAATATAAATTTTTAGGATAAAATTAACAATAACACATCAAAAATTATTAACTTTTAAGTGTTTCACTTCCAACATGTAAAAAAATTCACTAATTTAGTTGTTCCACTACTATATCCTGTATTAAATTTTCTCATCTTTCAAATGAAAGTATCAGAATCGTCTTCCGTAGCGTACTTTTTAATGTAGAGCCAGTATGAAGCAACAGAGTCCGAAACAAAATAAAAAAAGTTCTGTAACTCTGTCATTGTTGAAATTCGAACATATGCGTAGGAGGATTTTTTTCATCAAATATGATCGTCTATCACATCCTGAGAGAATCTGGAAAAATATGTTTTTTTTCATGTGAGAAAGGTGTTTTCTGACTTCAAGGGGATGAATCAAAAATCAAATTCCTCTTTTATTTTCAAAAAACGAAAAATACATGCAAAAAAACAAATAAAGAAAAACTAATTGTTTTGACTCGATTATCCGGAGTGAAAAAAAAAATCAATACTCCGGATAATCGAGTCCGACCTGTATTAGGCGATTTGCTTAGGTGGTCCAAATTCCCCCCTTTTCCCCTATATGCGCGGCTAGATTGCAAAAATATATGTGTCGTACAGATAAATCTGATATGAAAATTTTTCTCGGTGTACCATATCGTACAGTTGCAACTCATATCGTACCGAGTACCCGCTGATTATGAATATCATATAACAGCATGTAGTAGATATTTGTCGTTGAAAACGACGGATGAAAGTGATATTTCAATAAGTCATTTTCACTACCATAAAAACGAACGAACTTTCATTATTTTTATGATACCATATTGATATTTCTAAGGCTCTCAGTGTCGGTAAAGCATTTCACCGAAAATGTTACTGTTCGAGAACTAAGAATACGACTGCTCCTGCACCACATCAATAATAGAAATAAGCGGTCAGTTTTGATCAATAGGAGATAAAAATTGTGTTTCATTCAGGTCGAGTTCCAATCTGTCAATTTTGTCGGTTTATTCTGACATACTTTATTCCGTTTTATTGAATTGTATGTTGTTTTGAGATTTGCATGCATATATTTATATCTATGAAATTGCACTATCAGTTTTGTGTACATGAAATTCTGTGTGATGTGTAATAAGTCTTTATCATACTGTTTTGCTTCTAACAGAATCTAACTTTTCGGTCTCATTCACATTCCGAAGATTTCCACAACTTTCGGTCTGAATTCTTTCACTATCACACAACGAAAGCAACTTCAATCTGTTAATCAGTTTTTTTTTTCTTTTTGTTTACGAACGAACGCACAATATATTTGTATACAATTATCTCTCACATCGTCGTGCAAAGTATAGTCATGTCACAATTTAAATCAATATTCATTTTGTGTGGCTATATAGCCCCATTTCCCCCAGAGTTAAGCTATGATTGTAAGAACCTGTTGTTTCACCTAAAGAGACTGAAACTGATGATTGTTCTTCTCTGCGAACGAAAACGAAATAAAACACATTTTCATCAAATAATTTGACATTGCATAACTATCATCCAGCACTATGTTTTAAGAAAAAATAGACAAAACACAAGTGCTTATTTCGATAAACATCCGTCCCACACTCTGTACTCAAAATTGTGTTTTTAATTATCAGTACCCGAGACAAATCAATACACCCAACTTACGTGGTACGAAGCAGCTTGCAGCACTTCCGTTCCCATTGCAGCGGGTCCCGTCCTCCTCCAAATAGTCCCTAAACTGGTTCTGTATCGCACTCCACAGCTGCTCGTGGACCAGCTTGTTGACCCGGGATGCGTTGCGATACCACGTACCGAATCGCTTCCGACAGCAGGGGCAGTTCAGGTTGTTCTTCTCGATCGTACCGCTCAGACAGTTGCGACAGAAGCGATGCTGACACGGTAGGAAAACCGGTTCCACTAGCACAGATTGACACACGGTGCACAGAATGTCATCAAGCTGCAGATTTTCGAAGTTTAGCTGTGATGAACCGTGGCCAACACCTCTGGCACTGGCGGCGGCTCCGGCCGCAGATCCGGTCGCCAGATGGGGATTTGTACTTGCCGATGGATAGTTCAGCAGCTTAGAAGACATTCCCGTATGACGACACAAACGAAATCAACACACAAAAACAATCTTCTCGTTTTTCACCTTTGCTTCGCGAACACTTCCCTGCCTGGAACGAAGAGGGAATGCCGGCAGGAACAAATTTTTCTCAAGGACTTTTCGCCACTTCTAGTTTGGTTGATAGGCTTGCAGCGAGTAAATGCAAGAATATCCCATTTCAACGTAGTAAACCGGTACGCTTGGTTGCGTTTTTATAACTTTGCACATTAATTTTACCAATGATCAATACACGCATGAATTATGTGAGCTGAAACAGGACAGAATCCAGCTTCATTCAACACTACACACGAAAAATGGCAGCTTTTACGCGAACAAAAGTTAGTTTTTTTGTACCCTTCCGTGCTTCGCAGTTTGGGCTGTTTGGCGTTTTGTCTTCTCCCTCGTGCTACTCTTTTCTCCCATAAGTGCGTGTTGCAAAATTTGAACGTCAAAATAAACGTTCACAGCGCAGTGAAATGGTTTTCGGACCGCGTTCAAGACGAGTAAGCTGTGAAGGTGGATCGGCGACAGGAACATTTTGGATATCTTTGTTTGGCGTATTGCGTTATTTGAACTTATGAGCGAATATAGCGAATATATAATATATATTTATGCGAAATACATTACGTCTGACCTGTATGCATACGCCTCGCCTCTGCCAAAATATAAAATCAAACTTGATAGGATGCAATGTTTAGAACCGATTCGCACTCGTTCCAAATCGATCTCACCATTTGATGGAGCTTGTGAATCTTCAATATTTTGGTTAGTTTTATCCTCATCTATACGTCGTTTTTTTTTGTAATACACGTATTGTGCCAAATCACTGCCAAACAAGATTCACAAATTCGCATTGTATTATCCAACGGATGGGTATATCTCAGTAAACGTATTTTCTCTATCACTGTTGATGATAACCGTTGTAGTTTATTACGGTTACACTCGGGGTTGTTAATACCAGCACTGCATTTGTATTCCTTGCAAATCATGGAGACCACGGTGTTCGGGGTCGTCACAACAAACTAATTTTCAAAGCAGCAATTTTCTTGTTTCGCAGCTTGAAACTGAAATTTTATGTATTTAATTAATCTCATTTCTTTTCTTTTCAGGTTCTACTCACATTTTACAGTTTCTTTATTAATTTTACAATATTTTTCTTTTTTTCAGGTCTCTCAGGATCCAGCAGTTATTTGGCTATCAGCGGCTATCAAAACATCGATTGGTCAACATTATTCTTTAATTATACAATTTTTAAAATATTACCAATAAATTCCTTTTAGAAATTCTAACGATTTCTCTGTGAATTTCAATACACTTTCAAAAACTATTCAACTCAATTCATCCGTTTGCCTTTTGTTTATCTATTTTCTCCTTTCTATACTGTTTTTATTCACTCTGGTGCCTTTTTGACATTTCGTCGCAAGATGGTTAACTCATGCAGGTAGGCCTTAGTCGACTGTGCGTAGCGGTGTGTACATAGCCCCTCCCCGTAACTCTGGTGCGAAAGCGTCAGCCGCAGTAGATTTACGACCCTGGACTTCAAGCACCGCAAGCTTCACCACCGGCCGCCTGAACTCACCCTTTGCTGTTTTCACCAAAGCCTGTCTGATCCTACCATCAGCACCACTGAATACCTCGGTTACAACCCCTCTAACCCAATGCTTTCAGATATTCTCGTCCGCAATATACACAAGATCACCTTTTGCAATAGGAGGCATTTCAGAGTGCCATTTGCTGCGATGATTGATCGTTGGGAGATACTCAGAAGTCCATCGTTTCCACAAACAATCAGCCAAAAACTGTGACCGCTTGAAGCTGTCCCGCAGTGCCTCTGCTTCATTGGTAGGTCTGATAAACGACTCAGAACTCATTAGTCCTACGCCGCGAACAAAATGGTTTGGTGTTAGCGCTTCCTTTGCATCAGGTTCCAGGCCAGCGTATGTCAGTGGCCGAGAATTGATTAAATCCACCGCTTCTGCCAACACGGTCAGGAGTACTTCGTCCGTCATTCGGCGGCCATCATCCAACGCTTTCAACGCCGTCTTAACGGAGCGCACCATTCGCTCCCACACCCCACCCATATGAGGTGCGGAAGGCGGATTGAAATTCCATCTGGTTCTCGAATCGGTGAACACATCTTCACAATTAATCTCCATCTGCTTAACAATTTCTTTGCTGGCGCCATGGAAATTCGTCCCATTATCTGAGAAGAATTCAAGAGGACCTCCTCTGTAGCTCACGAATCGCCGTATGGCCATCAGGCACGATTGAGTCGTCAGACTATGAGCAACCTCAATGTGAATAGCTCTCGTCGTCAAACACGTGAACAAACAAATCCACCTTTTCTCTGATCTGCGCCCGACGGAGACAGTCAATGGACCACAATAATCCACCCCTGTGTAGTTGAACGGCTGCAACCCAGGCGAGATCCGCGAAATCGGAAGAGGAGCCATTCTCGGATGACCTGGCTCACATTTCCTCACCTTGCATCGCATGCAAGCTCTTGAAATACGTTTCGCTCGGAGATTGGGAATCCAAAACCTTTGTCGTATTTCATTTACCGCCGTTTCTTGATTGCCGTGTGCCACTCTCTGATGATAATGTTCCAGAAGTTTAACGGTAACTGGATGTCCTTTAGGGAGTATAATTGGGAAACGTAGTTCGAACGGTAAGAACGTACCTTGTGCGGTTCTCCCTTCCATCCGAAGAACGTTCTGTGCATCCAAAAATAGGCTCAGACTGTATAGACTGCTCGATTTTTCCAGCTGTCGTTGTTTCTCGTTCCCCACTTTAAGATTTTTCTGGAGAGTTTTCACCCCATCCCCGTATGCTTCCGCTTGTGCGAATCGCCACAAATATGCTTCTGATTTTTGGTATTCGTCTCGTTGCAAAGGAACTACCGTAGATGCAATTTTTGCCTTTACTTTTCTCTTGAGAGCATCGGTCGTTGGTACACCTTCAATGGCCAATCCTTCCTTTTTTCGCTTGCAGTTCGAAACAAACCGGTAGACGCAGGCTATCGTTCGAACTAAGACCTTCCATCTTGAAAAACGCAACGGATCGATTACAGGTTCTGACAGTGAAATGTCGTGGAACAGTATGTGGGCACGTATCTCTTCAGGCACATTCGGTGTTACGCGCTTCTGTTCTGGCCAGGAATCTTCCTGATGGAACAGGAAATGTGGACCCCGAAACCAAGGACCGTTCGAATTTAGATTGCGTCCTCGATCCCATTTGGTTAGGTCGTCAGCGATGTTGTTTCTAGTGGAAACCCACCGCCATTCATCGAGCTTCGTGAGACTAAGGATTTCACAAATTCGGAAAGCAACGAATTGCTTGTAGCGTCGCTGATCCGAATGGATCCAAAAAAGTACTGTCCTCGAATCTGTCCAAATAAACCGCTGTTTCACCTCTACGGAATGGTTATCGATGATGGAATTTAGCAATCTAGAACCTAGTACCGCGGCCTGTAGTTCCAGGCGCGGAATTGACAGCTGCTTCAAAGGTGCAACCTTGGAACGTGCCATCACAAGCGAACAAATAGGACCAGAAGCAGTCATGACACGGAAATATGCAACAGCATCATATGCATTCTCACTAGCATCGACAAGAACGTGTAGTTGCAACGTACTGTAGTCCACAGATAATCCTCCCGTGAAGTGATAACGAGGGATCCGCACTCTTTCGATTTCTGGAAGCCGACCGACCCAACGATTCCATTTCTCGCTACACTCGTCGTTGATCTGCTGGTCCCAGGCACATCCACTGCGCCAAAGATCTTGAATAAGCATTTTTCCATAAATAGTGAAGGAAGCCAAAAACCCAATGGGATCGAACAAGCTCATGATGCAGCTCATGACCCCCCTTTTCGTGGGCCGCCTCTCTCCTATCAGGTACGGCAGCAAATCTTCACGTAACCTTGCTGAGAACGTAAACTCGTCTGGGAAAACTGGTCGCCCCAAAGGTAGCAACTTCCATAATAAATACCTCCGGAGCGCTGGCTGGATTCTCTCGGAACAGGAACCTCTGCGCTTGCTTATCTTCTTTTCGAATTTTCAACTGATGATACATCTCTTTGATGTCTGCACCAAAACCCACTTTTTTCTCTCGAAACTTGCAAATAACTGCTGGGAGAGCAGTCAGCATATCGGGACCCTTCAAGAGTTTTGAATTCAGGGACACCCCAGCTACAGCCGCAGCTGCGTCCCAAACTTCGGATTAATAACCACGTTCAATGGCAAATACCACACCTTACTCTGGTTGGTGTCTGCTAGCTCCAACTCTGAAGCTTTGTGCGCATAGCCCTTGGTTAGGTACTCCGAGACCATGCACCGTACTTTATCGTACAGTTCATTGTCCTTCAATAAACGTCTCTCTAAACTCTTGAGCCTTTTCACAGCCATAGGATAGCTGTCGGGGAAGCACGGACTATCATATCTCCATAATAACCCCGTCTCAAAACGATCACCTACTCTTACCGTCGTTTGCGTCAGGATATCTTTCGCTCTCCTATCCTCTTCGCTTTCCGGTAGCAGCGCAACCGAAATGCCAGACTCTTCTAGCGTGTAGTGGCTCTTCAACAGATCGTGGAGGTCCTCGTTCGAAACACTGCTGCACGCATGATGCTCGACTCAACACCACCGCTTGCAGGTCCGAATATGGTCCAACCAAGCTTGGACCGCACAGCGATTGGCTCTTCCGCTTTCCCGATTCGTGATTCTAACGGTGCACACAAGTGAACGTCTTTCAGTCCGATCAGAATTTGCGGAACAGTATGTTGGAAATCCACCACGGATAGATCTTGAAGATGGGGATACTGCTTGACTACTTCCGTCAGGGCTAGCGTCGACTGGGGAAGCCTCAAGTTATCCACGGTATGAGCTGCTTTTATGTGGAACCGGCGACTTGAACCTCGAGCCGAAATATACAGTTCTACTTTCTGCGAGTCCCTTTCCAATCGGGACATTCCAGCCGTCCACGTCACACGAAGTGGTTGCGTTACACCATTCGTCCTAAGAGCGCTAGCCACCGACTTCTCCACCAATGTGTAGGACGACCCCTCGTCCAGGAAAGCCACTGTGTTCACTGTATGATTTCCCCAGTGCAATGTGACCGGAATCATTCGAAAAATCACCGATTGCTTGCGTTGAAACGAATGAAAGTTGCAGTTCGATCCCGATTCCGGGCCTGCCGCGTGGAGTAAAGGATGGTGAGGCTCTCTACAGGTCCCGACATTACAGCGGAAATTCAGCTTACAGCGGGCATTTCCATGCTCATTGAGACACATAGAGCACAACTTCCATTTACGCACCGCTTCCAAACGATGTGGTACGGAGAGGTTCCGGAAGGCTACACAATTTCTTACCCGGTGATCAGTACGGTCGCAAATCATACATGGCTTTCTCACCCTCGGCGCCTGAGTTTTGTTGGCGTTTTCTTGTCCACAGTGGGCATGGAGGAAACCTTCGTGCTCTTTATCCTTTCCTCTGGACTTTCGATTGGCGTGGTCTACAACTACAGGTGCTTCACAGTATGACGTCACCTCGCTGGCGTCTTTCACGATTGCGGACAGAAAGTTGGCTAAAGTTCGAATCGTGACTACACGGTCTCTCCTTCTATACCGCACCCACTCAAGTTGTGTACTTGCGGGCAACTTTTCGGTAATCTCCTGAATCAGCATGGGATTCAGAAGATGAGAAGTAAGCTTCGTTGCTTCCAGGTGATCTGCAAGCTGCTGGACAATCATCCCGAAATTGATGAACGTTATCAAACGATCTGCTCTCGGTGGGAGAGCCTTTCTCACCTTCACCAATAGCATATTTAGAAGGTGCTCCGGGCGACCGTACAACATCCGGAGAGTCTCAATGATCTGTGGAACTGCGTCTGGAAGTAGGAGCCTACTACGAACTGCTTCCAATGCTTGGCCCTTCAAGCACTCTTGTAGTCGAGCCAGGTTCTCGACATTCGAAAACCCACAAGCCTCGCTAGATGTTTCGTAGCTGCAGATGAACATCGGCCAGTCCTCTAACTTTCCGGAAAATACCGGCAACTTCTTCGACAGGAACTGCCTGGCGGACAGCTGAGCTTTGGTAGGTCCTCGACGACATCTTTGTTGCTTGTTTTGACCAGCTTGTACTGTCACCGATTCGTGATCCTCATTTGATTCGCTGGATTCACTATCGTCCTCATTTGCTTCTCGCACGTCATTTGAAACCGCGTCGTTCTTCTTACTTTCGATCTTTTCCTGTGTATCACCTTTTACGGATTCCGCGTCGACAGGCGGAATTTCCTCCAAAGATGGCGATGTGACCAACGGAACTAAACATGTTTTTGGAGTGGAGTATTTTTGATATGCTCCTCGAAAATCTCCGTTGCCAGTCTCGACCAGATCCATTTTCCTGGCTTTGTTTTCTCCAGTCCCGACTGCTTCGGCTTTTCTTTGTCACTCGAGCAATCATCTTCACAACCTTCAGCTTCTTCCGTTTTTTCTTTCACACCACTATCGAAATCCTTGCTCCGTTGCTGTCTAAGCTTATTCAATTTACCGTGCATCTCCTTTCTCATCTGCTCACTTTTCTTCTGGAACGATTCTTCCTCAGCGATTTCCTTCTCCAACTGCTCTTTTTCGAAGGCTAACTCCATTTCGCGTTTCTCCTGTTCCAGTTTTTGTCGCATCAGAAACATTTCCTGCTGCAGCTCCAGGCGCCGTTTATGCAGGACTCTTTCCTTCTCCATAGCTAGCTGTTGGACTCTTTTTTCTTCCTCGAGCCTTTTCAATCCTTGCTCCAACTCTGACGTCACGGAACTACCAGCGGCATTTTTCATGCACTTGCCGCATATCCACGATGAATCGTCCTTTACCGCATTCGTTACACCGGCACATCCAAAATGATACCAGTTTTGACATTGGTCACAAAACACCATATCCTTCTCTGCGTGATCCGGTCGCTCACAAGCGGCACAATTGTAACCCGTCTTTTCGGCAGCTTCGGGTGAAAGGGTCAATTCTGCCATTGTAAAATTTTCAAGTTTGTTCGGGGTCGTCACAACAAACTAATTTTCAAAGCAGCAATTTTCTTGTTTCGCAGCTTGAAACTGAAATTTTATGTATTTAATTAATCTCATTTCTTTTCTTTTCAGGTTCTACTCACATTTTACAGTTTCTTTATTAATTTTACAATATTTTTCTTTTTTTCAGGTCTCTCAGGATCCAGCAGTTATTTGGCTATCAGCGGCTATCAAAACATCGATTGGTCAACATTATTCTTTAATTATACAATTTTTAAAATATTACCAATAAATTCCTTTTAGAAATTCTAACGATTTCTCTGTAAATTTCAATACACTTTCAAAAACTATCCAACTCAATTCATCCGTTTGCCTTTTGTTTATCTATTTTCTCCTTTCTATACTGTTTTTATTCACTCTGGTGCCTTTTTGACATTTCGTCGCAAGATGGTTAACTCATGCAGGTAGGCCTTAGTCGACTGTGCGTAGCGGTGTGTACATAGCTGTGCGTAGCGGTGTGTACACACGGCTTGACTCATGTTGCTAAACAGTGTCACACTATTCTTTGTTGAATTCTGATGATTACGCAGAAACAAAATAATGCTATTTTTTTCCACCACTTTACATTTACTGACGATCACGACTGGAAATTTTTTAATAGCTGCAGTGCCATTTTATTCATCCTTTAGGTATCTGTACAATCCATTTCTTATTATCATATCTACAGTAATCTACAACAACTATTCGATACTTGACATACCGATCAAGAGATTTTTGGCAGATGGTTTTTGTTTGAGACTTGTTGTTGCTCTCTGAATTAAAACATATTGGGTCTGATTCTCGAATACACTTCACGGTGGAAACGAAATAAACGGCACGCCATTGAACTACGTTTTACGAGTTAGTGAAGTGTCGAAGACAGGGCCCGAAATATTCGAAGGTGAAAAATGAAGACCGACTCTACTCCCAGTAGCTTCGCTTCGACTAGAACTGCTCCGGCAGTCGCCGCCAACAAAACATGACTTGACTAGAAAATGAATTGACTAGCGAGGATGACTGGTGTAGTCAGTGTTTATTTTAACTGACTCGACTAATGAATACAAATCTGCCTCTTCATTCAACTGACTTCAATCCACATTTCCATTTCCCCCTGAAACTAATTTTGTACCCGCGTACGCACGTCCATATAAAGAGGAACGAAAACTTGATTCTTGATGCAAAAAAGTAGGTACCCCATCAATGGATGAGTTTTTTTTCTACCCATCGTGAACTCAAACCAACGAACTTAGACATTTTTCAAGTATGCTATTAATGTCCTCGCATTAGTATTAGTTAGTATTAGGCGTGCAAAATAGCGCACACAAACTGCACGTTGTTTTATACGTGTGAGTAGTTTTCGTGTAGCGTTTGTCAAACCACGGTGAACTCAAACATCGATGCATGCAAACGTGCATGGGAGAGAGAGAGGAACGAATTCGTTTTGGGGGAAGTCACTTCAAAATGCAATGAGGACAATTTGACTGGGAAGAATGGAATGATATAGTCGAGTCGGTAGAGGGAGATAGCGACTAAACGCCCGACTGACTGTTCAGTCGTTTTGGCGGATAAACTACGTGAAGAGCCAAAAGTCATTTACCGACTGACTATGGATATAGTCAGTCGGTTAGTCAGCCAACTATCCTTTAGGGGGAAACTAATCTCGTATCCAGATGTCGACACCATACCGTTGTCATCGCGGATACGTTTCGTTACGTTTCCACCGTGAAGTGTATTCGGAGTGTATTCGAGAATCAGGCCCATTTTTTTTGACCATAATAACAAGCTGAAAACTGTACCTTAGCATCCAAGGGACACGATAAATCCATTTCTACTTGTTATTGTTTTTTTTCTATAACTGTACACAAAAAAAGGAAATTCTCGAGAAAAAATGTTTTGAGAAAATCGACTGTTAGTCTTCGAAATCGATTTTTGACGTAGGACTACGTCTTTCATTTCTATACCGGGGTGTAAAACCAAAGTTTCGAGAACGAAAGCGTTACGCCGGAGACCGAGATTTTGAGCGTTAATAGCTCTTAAACAACTGAACGAAATGGTATGATAAACACTTCATTTGAAAGATAAAATGTCTACGCGTCATATACTTGTTACTTTTTCATCCAAAAACTTGTTTCAATAGTCTTAAAATTGCTTTTAAAACAGGTTATTGAAATCACCAATCGGTATATAAGCGAGCGCCGCTCGTAAACCCACTCAGTTATGATTGAACAGCGATTGGAGCATGTTGTCGCTGTTGTTGTGAAGCTAATTTCGTTTATCATGAAAGCGCTGATGAACGGTGTCACCAAGAGCCTGTTTGTGCACCTAAGGCCAAAAGGGAATCCATCAGGAGGAGAGTGATGCCACGGTTCCGCTTGAAACATCGGAGCAGCCGCCACACACACACACACACACATACACGCGCGGAATTCTCGTTGCTGAAAAATAATCTGCCAGTTCCCCTGGGAATTGAAAAATACATTCATGCGAAATAGTTTATTTTAATGTTTTCTATCTATATAACACTGCAACCAAATACATTTGGTTTTGTTATTTTTCAATCAATCGCAATTAACAGGAAAGCTTCTGAATATTTTTTTCCCCATCAGTGGAAATTTTCGTATCCAATGTTGGATGCATAACATGAAAAACGGAAAATGTTTTACATCGCGAAAATCAATTCATTTTCGAGCGATTTTTTGCTTTCTACTCATATAATGCTGCGACCAAATACATTTCGTTTTGGATTTTTTCAATCAAGTGCGATCAACGAAGACCACGTCTTTCGGCAATTTATTAGAGGTGCAATGAATATTTAGGAATTCCCGCTCTACGCGCACTGGCAAACAATGTTTACTCAACAATTTCTCAAACTAGAAATGGGTGTTGTGAGAAAGGATTAGCGAACGCGAAAACGACAAACGGGAGAAAGATACGTTTGGAGGTTGAAGGAAATTGGCAGAAAACTTCTTCATTCTATCATTCAAATAATGTGATTCATACCACATCGTTTTGCCAGAAAGAGATTATTAATGCTCAAAGGAGGAATCGAGTCCTCCGAGGAAATTACCCAGCGCAAATTAGAATCGACTATCGATTGCGGCATTCGTACACAAATAATTTTATAATGCAGTTTCACCAAAGTG
Source organism: Toxorhynchites rutilus septentrionalis (assembly GCF_029784135.1). Lineage (NCBI taxonomy): Eukaryota > Metazoa > Arthropoda > Insecta > Diptera > Culicidae > Toxorhynchites > Toxorhynchites rutilus. Next base: position 320,189,225 of record NC_073746.1, on the reverse strand, counting down.
ATTTCTTCGGATATATTCACTACATCATGTCATGTATTTCATATTCTTCATTAAGAAATCCATATCCATGGCACCTATCGGTAACGAATTATTATCGAAACCACGATTTTCGCTAAATGCTCCTTTCAGTTCGGCCTGTAAAAAACTTTTCTGAACTCTAATCCATCAAATTTGGAGCCCTGAAAAGGGCTGTTGATTATATGCTAAGCTAATATAGCACGCTCTCCTCGGATACGATGGGCCAGCTGGATGTCCTTGGGCATGATGTGACGCGTTTTGCATGGATAGCACACAAATTGGTATCTTCGAATAAGCCTCCTGCAGCGTCTTAACCGCGGAACTTTGGAAGCGCAAGTCGGTTTTGAAGTCCTGAGCAATTCCACGAACCAAATGCTGCAAAGGTAGCTTGCGGATCAGCAATTCGGTCGACTTCCGATAGCGATGAATTTCACGCAAAGTTCCCGGTCGATAGCGATGTGGCTTCTCCACCTATCCTGCTACTGGTGCGCTTATCCGAGCTGAGTTCGTGTGCCTTACCACCGAATGACTAACGAGCTGTCTGCGAAAGACTAACGAGCTCGAGTCCTCACGGTGCGAGAGTAGAGTAAGAAATGAACGAAAGCAAAGGAAGCGTCATTTTATAAACCGTAAAAGTATAGAATCTAAATCCCACCCTTATTATATTCGTGAGTATACAGTAAGCTTATACAATAAAGAGGGTGGGGTTTAAATTCGATTCTTTTATGTTTTATAAAACGACACTTCCCTTGCTTTCATTCATTTCTTACTCTACTCTCGCACCGTGAGGACTCGTTTCATCGGGACTAAGCAGACAGCTCGTTAGTCTTTCGGTGGTAAGGCACCACGAAAGCAGCTCGGATAAGCGAATCAGCCGCAGGAAGCATGAAGAAGCCACATCGCTATCGACCGGGAACTTCGCATTAAATTCGTCGCTATCAGAAGTCGACCGAATTGCTGATCCGCAAGCTACCTTTGCAGCATTTGGTTCGTGGAATTGCTCAGGACTTCAAAACCGACTTGCGCTTCCAAAGTTCCGCGGTTATGACGCTGCAGGAGGCTTATTCGAAGATACCAATTTGTGTGCTATCCATGCAAAACGCGTCACATCATGCCCAAGGACATCCAGCTGGCCCATCGTATCCGAGGAGAGCGTGCTATATTAGCTTAGCATATAATCAACGGCCCTTTTCAGGGCTCCAAATTTGATGGATTAGAGTTCAGAAAAGTTTTTTACAGGCCGAACTGAAAGGAGCATTTAGCGAAAATCGTGGTGTCGATGATAATTCGATACCGATAGGTGCCATGGATATGGATTTCATAATGAAAAATATGAAATATATGACATGATGTAGTGAATATATCCCCATATCGAAGAAATCACTTTGATGAAACTGTTTACCGTTTGTCGTTTTTAATTGTTGGGAAAGGGCATTATTTCTGCTGACTAAATTCCAAGAAAAAATCCATTCCTTCTTTAAGCGTGATTCATTCTGCTTCGGATCAACGGAACAGTATGATAATCATTTCATACAAAAGATAAAATGCCTAAGAGTTATATGATTGCTATTTATTGAGTCGAAAAATTGTTTCAATAGCTTAATGATAGCTTCGAAAACAGGTTATTGAAATCATTCGTATCCGTATGTAGCGCGCCCACTTGGAAACCCATTAATCTTATTGGAATGTGAGATGGGGAAGCTCATACTTACGTCTATGCATTATGCTGTACACTACAGACTTTTTTTCTCCGTACTGATTAAGAAGCCGACCGAACTATCGGTCGACAAGTCAGTCTGCAGTCGGCGAGGGCTCTTAATTTCGTTTTTGCAGGCCGAACCGAAAAAAATTCAGTCGAGTTAACTCTTTTTTACAGTAATTCTTTTGAATCCGGACACTTTGCATTACATTCAATATCATACCACAGCCATAACATTTTTTTCATGTTGAATTTATGCGATTAATAGTTGCTAATATAGTTACTGATAGTTTCTTGATAGTTACTAATCAATCGCATTAATTCAACATGCAGAAAATGTTGTGGCTGCGGTATGGTATTAAATGTAACGCAAAGTGTCCGGATTCAAATACATTACTGTATACTTACTTCGATGTTATTCGTTTCTCTCTCAGGGTAAGCAACGAAGGGTGGGGTTTAGATTCTATACTTTTATAGTTTATAAAATGACGCTTCCTTTGCTTTCGTTCATTTCTTACTCTACTCTCGCACCGTGACGACTCGTTTGTTTGGGACCAAGCAGATAGCTAGTTAGTCTTTCAGTGGTAAGGCACACGAAAGCAGCTCGGATAAGCGCACCAGCCGCAGGATAGGTGAAGAAGCCACATCGCTATCGACCGGGAACTTTGCGTGAAATTCATCGCTATCGGAAGTCGACCGAATTGCTGATCCGCAAGCTACCTTTGCAGCTTTTGGATCGTGGAATTGCTCAGGACTTCAAAACAGACTTGCGCTTCCAAAGTTCCGCGGTTATGACGCTGCAGGAGGCTTATTCGAAGATACAAATTTGTGTGCTATCCACGCAAAACGCGTCACATCATGCCCAAGGACATTCAGCTGGCCCATCGAATCCAAGGAAAGGGTGCTATATTAGCTTAGCATATAATCAACGGCCCTTTTCAGGGCTCCAAATTTGATGGATTAGAGTTTAGAAAAGTTTTTTACAGGCCAAACTAAAACGAGAATTTTCGTTTGGATGCCATACAGCATCGAGAAAATTCCGGAAAGATCTTATCGTTGCTGAAAAATAATCTGCCAGTTCCCTGGGAATTGAAGAATACATCCATGCGAAAGAGTTTATTTTAATGTTTTCAAATTATATGGCGAACACAGCGACCAAATACATTTGATTTCGTAATTTTTCAATCAAGTGTAATTAGCTGGAAAGCTTCTGAAGATTATTCTTTCCCATCAGTGGGATATTTTCGTATTCAATATTGGATGCATAACATGAAAAACGGAAAATGTTTCGTATCGCGAAAATTATATAATTTTCAATCGATTATTGCTCAGTCGCCGAAATTTTCATACTCAGAGAGTTCATTCTCCTCTAGTTTGCCTTCCAAATTGCCATCGTAAACCACACCTTCTCTCGATTCAATCACGCACGAAAAGCATACTGAAATGATATTCAACATCGTTACTGAACGAGCTGAACGGTGAGGGATCGAGGGATTCATTACCTGGCCTGACCTGACCTGAAATGCAATCAGTTTGTTTTAACTGTGAGGGAGCGCAGAAAAGCCGATGCTGATACTCTCGTGACCAAGAGAGTATCAGCATCGAAATACGGTTCCTCGGGAAGACATAGAAGCAGCCGCCACACCCACACACATACACGCGCGCAACTCTTTTCATTTGCTGGTTATCGAGAGGAAACCTGGAAAGAAATGATCGTTGCTGAAAAATAATCTGCCAGTTCCCCTTGGAATTGAAAATTACATTCAAGCGAGTTTATTTTAATGTTTTCTATCCATATAATACTGCGACCACATACATTTGGTTTTGTGATTTGTCAATCAAGTGCAGTTAGCAGGAAAGCTTCTGAAGATTATTCTTCAGAACAAGGTTTTTTGTATCCAATATTGGATGCATAAAACCTTGAGTCTCCAACGTAAACTCTCGTTTTTGAAGTCACCCAAATATTTATTTATTCATTCATTCAGGATGGATTTAGATTCAACTTCAAACAAATGATCTCTAAATCAACGATAGTCCTACGTCACCCTTGCGGTTATACCATAGATATAACCCACTTCCTGTTTTTCAGTGTAGGATTTCACAAAATATTTTTTCATAATTTTTTGACGTGGGACTACGTCTAACCGGAGTATATGGGGGGTAAAATGAAAACCTAAGCAGGAAAAAATGAAAGATTCCGAATGCTTATAACTCGAACATTTCTTACTGGATCGGAAAGATGTTTGCATCAATTGATAGGGAATATTTCTACGCTTCTATCGCAATTAATAAAATGTTATTTTGCATTAGATAAACATTCGAATAACTGTGAAATGTTAAGCGTTATCTAAACGGCATAACAGTCTCATTTTGATTGGTCCGATCTACGATTTCCCTAACACAGCCAGCAAACCCAAGCAGCCTTGGGTAAATCAGCATCGCAAATACATGTAAGTCGGAGGCATTTTTGGTTCGAATGAAATGTGTTGTGTTAGGGAAACACATTTCATTCGAACCAAGTTCAAATCCATGTAGCGTGGGGAAATCGACATTGCAAATACATAAAAGTCGGGGGAATTTTTGTTCCGACTGAAATGTGTTTCCGCAACACAGACTTCAGAACCAAGGTGTCTGAGGAAATTGGCATTCTAAATTCATGCAAGTCAGAGGCATTTTTGTTCCGACTGAAATATGTTTGCTTAACACAGACTTTTAAACCAAAATGTCTGGGAAAATCGACTCTGCAAATAAATGCAAGCTTCGAGTACTTTTGTAATCGCTTGCCTTTGTGCAAACTAGAATATGTTTCCTTAACACGGTCTCCTAAACTTAGGAACCTGGGAAAATCGTGCAGACACTAGAGACGAATGAACTTTCAAGTTTAAATCATTTAAGGCTGATTTAGACGATGCCAGTCAGCGCTCTAGTTGAAGTATCCAGTGAATAGAGAACAGACACTCTGTTCCAGTTAGAGGCCAATTACTTGTTCGATACTGGTACAAATAACTTGAACCGAGTGTCTGTTCTCTGTTCACTGGATACTTCAACTAGAGCGCTGACTGGCATCGTCTAAATCAGCCTTTATAATATAAAAAGTAGAAGTTGAAGTTTTTGATTCATGCAAGTCGGGGGTATCTCTGCATTTCTTTTGCACTCCGCAAAGTGTTTCCTAACACGGATTACAAAAGCGGGTACGAACACAACGCTTTGACTCGGTTATTCATTACTGTATTGAAGGATATCCCTTCATATCTTCCGCTTACTGAATTTTTACGCATACCATTTGATGATTAGGCAAAATGTTGATAACCATTTGCTGCGATAACGTCTATTGATTAAACAATATGCGTTCGACATACATGTCAAAATCGGAACTGAGTGCCTGAAGTTCATAAAATCAAGCAAATTTGCGGTTCGAGAAATACGTACACTTGAGAGATGCTACCAACTTCAGACGGAAATGTAAAATAAAATAATCGTTTGATAATTCTCCCGTTCACATATTTTGTTCTAGGCATCATAGCAACCGTAAAAGGACTGTCATTAAATTTACTTGTAATGAAGAGCATTATCTATCACAATGCATGGATTGACCTTACATGACATTATACAATCTTTTTACTCACAAAGCAAATATATTGAATTCAATTGAATTCGGGAATTGTTTCATTCCATCAAAAATTCAATCAATACAAACAAATGATTGATGAGCTACGGCAGTCCCACGTTAACCTTGCGATTATATCATAGATATAACCCACCCTTTTTTTTCATAATCTGATTTCAATTTTTTTTAGATCACTTATTGGCAGGACTTACCAATTTCGAGTAAATACATTTTATAAAAAGACGGGTGGGTAATGTCGGGGACATAACCGGAGTGACGTAGGACTATACAAAGGGGACAGCTTTTGTTAAATATATATTTTAAATATATTGTTTTGGATTGGATTAGTTTACTGTTTACTCTGGATTAGTTTACTGTTTACTCTTTATGAACATGTTGATGGTTCTGAAAAGAACCTTTGGTGTTGTGTTTTTGTTATCACTCGATATTCCTATCTTGTTCGGTTAAACCTTCCTGTTTAGCTATTGCGTTTGCCACTCGCCATAGCTTTCACAGTTGAAAAATTTCTTCCCATCCAGCTTGTGACATGTTGTTCAGTAAATTACATTTAATGCGACGTGCCGGACAAACACTTTGCCACTCACTGAAACTAATTGTTGCCTTGATGAGCGCCGAACCGAAGCTGCTCTGTTCTTGATGCGGGTTTTCTGATTGTCGTGAGCAGCTTTGCAAGCCAACTCGAGCACTCCGACGGCCGAAACTCTATAATCGCTGTTAGGTATACTGGTGCTCCGGCACCAATCCGTTCGGCCTAGTTACCCTTGCGGAGCAATCAGTGAATGCGACCAACAGGGAACTGGAGACCTGCACGGTTCGAGTGAGACTTTGCCTTTCCCTTAACTTGTCCTCCTTTGTTACCTCCACGGGTTTACGGTTTGAAAGAAAATAAGATATTTTTTGGGGTCTGCGCGTTTTATACTCTAGCGGTACACACTCACAGGATAGGGACAAATCGGCAGACTCAGCCAGAGGGGCGAGCCCAACGAGACGAAAAAATGAGCGTTAAAAGGGAGCGATGGCAAAAAAATACATTCATTACGATTTGTTCGCTCATTGGATTCACATGCAGGCTAAAAAGGGTCCTTTTCAGGATCACACAATTATCTTCAATCTAAAGGGTTTATTGTTTTGTTATCACTCGATATCCCAATCTTGTTCGGCTAAACCTTTCTGTTTAGCGATTGCGTTTGCCACTCGCCACAGCTTTCACAGTTGGAAAATGTCTTCCCATCCAGCTTTGTGACATGTTGTACAGTAAATTACATTCAATGCGACGTGCCGAAGCGCCACTCAGTGTCGCATTGGAGGCGATTTTAACCTGTAATTGAACATTTGCGATGACAGTGGTACAGTGTCGACTTTCAATGTGGGGTCATAATTTGGATCTCTATGTTTACAAAAATGTCCAACTAAATAAGTCGCATTACATGTCCGTCCAATTAGCTAAATGTCGAACTAATAGTAAATTACTGTATTTTCAATCTGGAAACAATTTAAGAATTGGTGAAAATTGAATAATCAGGAAAGTCCCCAACTATCAATAAGCTCAGAACAACTGCCAAATTCACATACTCATCAGATCCTGGCAAACAAATTATGAAAAAATCAATTTGTGTTTTATTATTATTTTGGATAATGTTTTAGAAAGCATTGAACTGTATTTCCTAAACTCTTTTTTGGAAGGTTTAATGGCCCTGAAAAGCGCCTTGTTTTATGGAATGGTTCCAATTTAGAAAACTTAGTACTCGTGGTTTTGAAAAAAACCATTTCGAACGCCCTTGATGCCGCCTTGTTCTGGATTTGCCACCAAAGCAGTTTGTATAAAGAACAAACTTTTTTCTTCTGCTACCTGATGCCGTTTTGCGATTGCGTTTGCCACTCGCCACTCGCTGCAACTGCCTGTTGTCTTGATGTCCACCGAACCGAATGTGTTCTGTTCCGAATGCGGGTTTTCTTATCATCGCGAGCAGCTTTGCCAGCTAACTCGATCACTTCGGCGGCCGAAACTATATAGCGCCGGCTAGGTGGACTGGTGCACTGGTACTAACGCGCTCGGCCTAGCTACCCTTGCGGGGAACTTCAGATCAACACGGTTCGAGCGGGATTTTGCCTTTCCCTTCACTTTTCCTCCTTTACCATGTCCAGACATGGCTGCTTGTGTTGGTTTGTTGATGTGTTGTGATGCGAACCGATGTGGTGTACGGTTTGAATGAGAATGACCGTTACGGCAGCGGAGCGGGGATTTTTAAGCTGACTGGCTGGCTCGAGAATTACGCATGTGTGAGACTGCGACCAATGTTTCGTTACTTTTTTTCTTTTTCCTTTATCTCAAGAAAAATGAAATGTTATTCGTTATGATAGATGCGTAGATATATTTCCTATCAATTGATGCAAACACCTTTGCGATCTATTGAGAAATGCTCGAGTTATAAGCGTTCCAAATCTTGCATTTTTTCCTACTTCTTCAGTGCCTAGATTTCCATTTCACCCCCTATATCTTCCGGTTAGACGTAGTCCTACGTCAAAAAATTGTCAAAATATTTGGTCCTTTCCAAGAATTTTTGGAAAAATTAAGTTGGCATACTTAATTTGATTAGGTAAGATCTGTACACCCACAAAGTTTCATCATATTCTGAGAGGGTCATGCCAATCCTATAGATGAGTTGGCGCGAAATCCGTCAAATGAATCTAGTACAATCCCTAAGCTACTGCCAGGTTAATGTTTTGAAAAGGTTCCTTATAGTCACCGAGTCGAGTAATTCGAAAAATAATTTTAACTAATTTAAATGAGATGATGAATCTGCGGATCAGGGAAGGGAAGGATGTCATTTTGTAGGTTTTTCAATGAACTTTAGAAAAATACTCGTGAACTCGTGACCTTCATCGGGAGAGGTATGGATGTTACTACTACGTCAGATCGCCTCCACATATCCCAATCTATTGAACACCGTATTTCAAGTACATTGTACTTCAAGACTCGGCCAGAAGGATGGAATTATTAACCTTAACAAAACTACACTTAATCTCTGCTTTGTAAGTGAGGAAATATGTACCAGTTGTTCTATAATGTAAAAAACAGGAAGAGGGTTATATCTATAGTATAACCGCAAGGGTGACGTAGGACTATCGTTGATATAGAAATCATTTGTTTGAAGTTGAATCTAAATCCATTCTGAATGAATGAATAAATGAATATTTGGGGGACTTCGTAAACAAGAGCGTTACGTTGGAGGCACAAGGTTTTATGCATCCAATATAGGATACGAAAAACCTTTTTTTTTTTTATCCAAAATATATATTTTTATTAAGGCTCATATGGCGTCAACCTGACGGGGCCGGGAGTTCAATATTTCGACAATGTTTGCCTTATAACTATGTTAGTAATATGTAACCGATTACTCGCGGTTGGCTCGAGGTTAGTATTACAATGTTTTCGTAATTGTGATGTTGCTGTCTTCAATGATCTGTACCTGTGCCCGACACGGGATACTTCCTATTGGGATGCAGCTGACCATTAATCAGCAACGCCCCCCTAGTCTGTACCCCATATCTAGCGTGGTGCGTCTTCTCGAGGAAACCAGGATAGAATGGTCACTAGCCGGCGCAATCATCAGCTCGTGTAGAGTTGTCATGAGCGGTACAACCTTTGGCTTTTGTTGAATCATCAGTGGACTGCACAACCTTTGGCCCGTGTATCTGTAAAGAGTGTGTGTATGTATTGCCGCGACTAAGTAAAAGTTTATAGATCGGATAGGAGGGATACAGGGACACAACGAAGGAAAAATCATTAAACGTTGACATCGGCGTTCCTGAGGAACAGGTATAGATGAAGCAGAAGATCAGGATCACGGCTACCTAAGATATCCCGGACGGGGATATCCGATTGTCTGCCTTTTGCTCTCAGTGCTCTAGAGAGCTGAGAGCGAGCAGCATGGAACCGGATACACGACCAGACAATATGCTCGATGTCGTGGTAGCCATCGCCACAATCACAAAGATTGTTTGCTGCGAGCCCAATGCGATAGAGATGCGCGTTTAGGTTGTAACCAGCGTGTAACCAGCGACCGAACTCATCTTCACTCCACATGCGCTGCCAACTAACGAGTGTGTCCTGACGAGGAATGTGAAAAAATTCATTATAGGCAATTTGCCTTTCAAAAAGTGTGCCTTCTGAAGCGCCCACCTTAGCTAGCGTGTCCGCTTTCTCATTCCCCGGAATCGAGCAATGAGAGGGAACCCATGCTAAGGTAATCTTGAATAATTTTTCGACCAAAACACTCAATAGATGTCTTATTCTTGTTAGGAAATAACATGAGCGTTTATCAACTTTCATTGAACGAATTGCCTCTATTGAGCTGAGACTGTCTGAAAAAATTAAATAATGGTCGATGGGCAGTGTTTCAATGATCCCTAGTGCGTAGTATATCGCACCCAGTTCAGCGACATACACGAAACATACACATACACGAAAAACCTTGTTCTGAAGAATAATCTTCAGAAGCTTTCCTGCTAACTGCACTTGATTGACAAATCACAAACCCAAATGTATTATATGGATATTTTATGGATAGAAAACATTAAAATAAACTCTTTCGCTTGAATGTAATTTTCAATTCCAAGGGGAACTGGCAGATTATTTTCAGTAACGATTAGATATTTCCACATTTTCCTCGATACTGGAAGCCCACCAGTGGTTAATGCCAACTCGATAACCACCTGTTAATAGCACTTGATTGAAACATATTTGGTCACAGTGTTACATGGATAGAAAACATTTAATTAAACTCTTTCACATGAATATATTTTGAAAATTCCCAGAGGAACTGGCAGATTATTTTCAGTAACGATTAGTTATTTCCACATTTTCCTCGATACTGGAAGCCCACCAGTGGTTAATGCCAACTCGATAACCACCTGTTAATAGCCGCGCGTGTATGTGTGTGTAGCGATGTCTTCCCAGGGAACCGTTTGTGGCATCACTCTCCTCCTGATAGATTCCCTTCTGGCCTAGGGTGCACAAACAGGCTCTTGGTGACACCGTTCATCCGCGCTTTCATGATAAATAAAGAGCTTCACCGCAACAGCGACAACATGCTCCAATCGCTGTTCAATTAGAACTGAGTGGATTTCCGAGCGCCGCTCGCTTATATACCGATTGGTGATTTCAATAGCCTGTTTTGAAAGCAATTTTAAGACTATTGAAACAAGTTTTTGGATCAAAAAGTAACATGTATATAACGCGTAGACATTTTATCTTTCGAATGAAGTGTTTATCATACCATTTCGTTCAGTTGTTTAGGAGCTATTAACGCTCAAAATCTCGGTCTGCGGCGTAACGCTTTCGTTTTCGAAACTTTGATTTTACACCCCGGTATAGAAATGAAAGACGTAGTCCTACGTCAAAAACTAGAAGTGGATTATATCTGTGATATAATCACAAGGTAGACGTAGAACTACCGCTGGCTCTGTAATCATTTGTTTGAGATTGCATCTGAATCAATTCTCAATAAATGAGTGAATAATTATTTCTAAAGATTGCTGGAAGTTTTCCTTGTTAGTGAGTGAGTGGATGAGGATGAGTATGAAATTGTTATTAACCTTAAATTAAACTATTTCGAACTTGTTGGTGGTCCAGAAAAGAACCGTTGGGTTTGCGTGGTTTTCATCTGATGACGTTTGATACATAATTATATTTTGTTCTCGTGAGAATGATACATGAGAGTTTTCATGACCACTCCACGCGGAAGCAGAATAAAAACTGATGCTCTTAGATTCGATTGCATCACGAGAGTCGAATGCGCAAATCCTCCTTTGCTAGAGCGCATTTGCAAGCGAGTAAAAGAAATCTCAGTCTGCATGTATTCACGTTGACGGTTTCTTCAGGTGCCTTGATTTTGCGTCCGTGTTCGGGAACACATTCTGATCTCCACGATCACGATCTTTCGAATGAAGTGATTATTATACCACTCCATTTAGCCGCTAAAAAGCTATTAACGTTTAAAACCTTGCACTACAGCGTCAAACTCTCGTTTTCGAATCTTCGAACATACACCCCGGTACAGGAATGAAAGACGTAGTTCTACGTCTTAATGTCTGATGACGTGAAGCAGTCACTTATAACAAAACTGTAACATTCCGGTTGGTGGATAGAAGAAATATAATAAAAAAAATGAGTGGGTTATATCTATGATATTACCGCAAGGTTGACGTGGGACTATCTTAGCTTAGTAATCACTTGTTTGTTTTGATTAAATTTTTGATTGAATGGAACAATTTCCGAATTCAATTGGATTCAATATATTTGCGTTGTGAGAAAAAATTTGAACAAATGCAATGTCTCTAGTGTCTGCACGATCTTTACAGGTACCTAAGTTTAGAAGACCATGTTAGGGTAACGCATTCTAGTCTGCACAAAGGTATGCGAGTACAAAAGTACTCGCAGTTTGCATGTATTTTCAATGGTTTAGAAGTCTTTATAGGTAATCCGATTTCAGTCGGAACAAAAATAATTCCGACCTGCATGAATTTGCAATCCCAATTTTCCTAGACACCTTGGTTTTGAAGCCTGTGTTGAGGAAACATATTTTAGTCGGAACAAAAATGCCCTCGACTTGCATGTATTTGCAATGCCAACTTCCCCACTCTCCTTGGATTTGAAGTCTGTGTTAGGGAAACACATTTCGGAGGGAACAAAAGCTCCCCCTACTTTCATGTATTTGCATTTCCGATTTCCCCAAGGCTGCTTGGTTTTGAAGTCTGTGTTGGGGAAACCGTAAAGCGGGCCAATCAAAACGAGGCAGTAAGGGCATTTAGATAACGCTTAACATTTTACAGTTATTCAATTATTTTCCTAATGGAAAATAACACTTTATTGATTGCGATAGATGCGTAAAAATATTCCCTATCAATTGATGCAAACATCTTTCCGATTCAGTAGAAAATGTTCGAGTTATAAGCATTCGAAATCTTGCATTTTTTACTGCATGTTCAGTGTTTATGTTTTCATTTTACCCCTCATATATTCCGGTTAGACGTAGTCCCACGTCAAAAAATTAAATATTTAATTCTCATTCTTAGTTTCAGTCTAAAATGATAAACATGCGAATTGTAAAAAAAATATGTCGTAGCCTTTTTATTTACATGTTTTTTGACTCTTTCATTTATTTGATTTCAGGTACATTAGTTTTCCAACTGTAGCAGAGGTTCGAATCATGTACATTTCAGATTTGAATCGATATATTGATACAGATAATTTAAAAATTGTAACCTGTTTCACCTATTTTCTCTTTAAAAAATCGAGATATCGTTCTGAAATCACAGATGGCAGCCTAGTATATGTTCTTAAAAACTTGCATGCAACGTATCGTCTAGCGGCATCTTGAATTACAGTCTTCAATAGCGACATCTGGGAATAGATAAGTGTCTCAAAGTCTCCACTTTTATTGTGGAGCATCAGGGTACGTTTATGAGAAGGTAGTCTGGACTGACTAATGCATCAATGGTAGTGCGGCTGTGACGTGTTAGCTTTATAAGTATCATGGGACGATATGATAAATTTGTCTAAATAATTTTTTTTCAATATTTCAAAGAACTATATCGTCGAAAATCGATACCAACAGGTAAATTTAAACAAATACAGATTATAAAATTGATACACAAAACGGTTTATTTTTAGCTGTTCCTTCTGTCAGAAAGGCCAACGATTCTCATGCCTAGGAAAATCAAAATCGGAAGGCTCGCAGAAAGGTTGACATAAAGCAAGAGTTGCATCTATTAAAAACATCCGTAACATCCACAGAATCGGTTCAGTTTTCTAATGGGAGGAAACATGACTATCCCGAGAAAGATATTCGGTCAAAGGAAATCTGGAGAAGCAGGAAATCCAATGAGAAACCTAGCGATTCGGTCGGTTCTGATAGCTTAATTCAAGCACTGCGGCAAGAGGTATCGGAGAGCTACAGAATGCTTCCGAACCACAATTTCCCCTAAGTTTTGATAAGAAAGAAAACCTAATTCGATTATCTTTACGCTTCAATGAATACATATATACATTAAGCTAAAATACAGTAGAAATAAATTAATTTAGACAAATTTATAATACCGTCCTATGGTACTTGCAAAGCTAATACCAGGGACAGACATACAGCTGTACTTGCGTTGTAAGAGTACAGCGTTGTACAGGTACTATCGTACCATGACAGACATACTTTGGTTGTACATTGTATAAACTGACCAGACGTCCCGCGTAAGATTCCGTCCCGCGAAACGTCCCGCATTTGGCAAAAGAAACGAAAATGTCTCGCGATATCAATATATTTCAATATCACAATTTGATCATGTTGATTTTCTTAAATGGATGACCCACAAAAAAAAGACGGGTGGGTAATGTCGGGGACATAACCGGAGTGACGTAGGACTATACAAAGGGGACAGCTTTTGCTAAATATATATTTTAAATATATTGTTTTATTTTCTTCTCCTACGTGAATACCTACTTATCTACCTGAAAAATGGATTAGTTTTCTGTTTACTCTTTATGAACATGTTGGGGGTTCTGAAAAGAACCTTTGGTGTTGTGTTTTTGCTTTTTTTTATACAAACATTCTCAATTTTATCTCACTATCTCATAGTTGATTCTTGATTTTTTTCTGAAGGCTTTGTACTTATTAAATGTTCAACGCCGGGCATCTTTTGGCGTATGCACATATCGTACAATCAAAATGATGGCTGTGATAGGGAATGCATAGGTGGTCATCAGCGCGCGTTTTGTACTTTAGTGGTACACGCTCAGAGGATAGAGACAAATCGGCAGACTCAGTCAAAGGGTCGAGTCCAACGAGACGAACGAATGAGCGTTAAAAGGCAGCGATGGCAAAAAAATACATTCATTACGATTTGTTCGCTCGTTGGATTCACATGCAGTCTAAAATGGGTCCTTTTCAGGATCACAAAATTATCTTCAATCGAGTTTATTGTTTTGTTATCACTCGATGTCCCCATCTTGTTCGGCTAAACCTTTCTGTTTAGCGATTGCGTTTGCCACTCGCCACAGCTTTCACAGTTGAAAAATTTCTTCCCATCCAGCTTGTGACATGTTGTACAGTAAATTACATTTAATGCGACGTGCCGAAGCACCACTCAGTGTCGCATTGGAGGCGATTTTAACCTGTAATTGAACATTTGCGATGACAGTGGTACAGTGTCGACTTTCAATGTGGGGTCATAATTTGGATCTCTATGTTTACAAAAATGTCCAACTAAATAAGTCGCATTACATGTCCGTTCAATTAGCTAAATGTTGAACCAATTGTAAATTACTGTACTTTCAATCTGGAAACAATTTAAGAATTGGTGAAAATTGAATAATCAGGAAAGTCCCCAACTATCAATAAGCTCAGAACAACTGCCAAATTCACATACTCATCAGATCCTGGCAAACAAATTATGAAAAAATCAATTTGTGTTTTATTATTATTTTGGATAATGTTTTAGAAAGCATTGAACTGTATTTCCTATACTCTTTTTTGGAAGGTTTAATGGCCCTGAAAAGCGCCTTGTTTCATGGAATGGTTCCAATTTATAAAACTTAGTACTCGTGGTTTTGAAAAAAACCATTTCGAACGCCTTCGATGCCGCCTTGTTCTGGATTTGCCACCAAAGCAGTTTGTATAAAGAACAAACTTTTTTCTTCTGCTACCTGCTGCCGTTTTGCGATTGCGTTTGCCACTCGCCACTCGCTGAAACTGCCTGTTGTTGTCTTGATGTCCACCGAACCGAATGTGTTCTGTTCCAAATGCGGGTTTTCTTATCGTCGCCAGCAGCTTTTCCAGCTAACTCGATTACTTCGGCGGCCGAAACTATATAACGCCGGCTAGGTGGACTGGTGCACTGGTACTAACGCACTCGGCCTAGCTACCCTTGCGGGGAACTCCAGATCAACACGGTTCGATCGGGATTTTGCCCTTCCCTTCACTTTTCCTCCTTTACCATGTCCAGACATGGCTGCTTGGGTTGGTTTGTTGATGTGTTGTGATGCGAACCGATGTGGTGTACGGTTTGAATGAGAATGATCGTTACGGAAGGAAGGAAGGTCTTGTATTATAGAGACTTTAAACTTTTGCAGTTCATTCGTCTCTAGCCTTGAGAAAGGCCCTTTGAAAACTCTACTCTACTCTACTCCAGCGCTACCACCTCCGCCCTCTTGCCTTGAGAAAGGCACTCGATCCCTCGCCGTCCAGCTCGACCAGCAACGATGTTTTCCAGTCGGTGTCCACACAAAGAATCCGTGAGCATCGTTACGGCAGCGGAGCGGGGATTTTTAAGCTGACTGGCTGGCTCGAGAATTACGCATGTGTGAGACTGCGACCAATGTTTCGTTCATTTTTTTCTTTTTCCTTTCCAATCGTGCTTCATTCTATTTCGCTGCTGCTCTGGTTGCCCGTTTTGATCGGTACGATTTGAGGAGCACAAAATGGACCAATCAAAAATGGGCACATAGTGCATTTGGACAATGCTTGATATTTCACAATTATTCAATTATTTATCTCAAGAAAAATGAAATGTTATTCGTTATGATAGATGCGTAGATATATTTCCTATCAATTGATGCAAAAACCTTTGCGATCTATTGAGAAATGCTCGAGTTATAAGCGTTACAAATCTTGCATTTTTTCCTACTTGTTCAGTGCCTAGATTTCCATTTCACCCCCTATATCTTCCGGTTAGACGTAGTCCTACGTCAAAAACTTTTATTTGACAGACTGTTCAAGAGATCTTCCAATGCATCCAAAGATTAATACGTTGAGCTTTTCATCGCACCGACAGTGGACTTTTTGTTTAGAGAGTCTCAAATGGAAAGACAGCAACAGAATTAGAAAATGATTTTTATAAAAGTCCCCTATTGATCCGCAGGAACCAACGTGAGCCAGACGAAAAGTTCATCTTTGGTTCCCTAGCTCGGTCAGGGCTTAACGTGTTGAATAAGCCGGAATAACTAGTGTATACGGGACAGGAAGAGACAGGATTGTTTGATGAAGTATCGTAAATGAAACGCTTGGCGGCCTTACGGAAGTTGGCCGGAACCTCAACTACGGCCGATGAGAAGATGTATGTCAGCGTGTTCTTTTACCTTTTCGTGGCTTTGGTGGTCGGCTGTCTCTCCATTTTGGCCATTCGCCCAAAAGTTTTCTATCGGTCGCAGCTGGGGGATGTTGGGAAGGTTGGCGTTTTATCTCCAACCGATCCATCCTCCAGTGATCTTTTGGCATAATGGGCTGATCCCAGGTTCGACCACATCACCTTCGCAACTTCCGGCAAGCACTTCGTACTGTATATCTCCCAGTTTACCATAATGACTCGTTGAATTCTAGCATCAAACACGTGTCGTCTTCCATTATGAGCACGAAAAGAAGTTTTTCACCAGCACCTGAACTACTCCTTTTGGGTGATTGACTGCTGCTCAAATACGGTCAGTCTCGTCTGACGCATAAAAATCTGACGCATAAAAATGTCCATTTTGGCCAGATTCTTCTCCACCGTTTGACCATTTGCTTGGATCTCCCGGTTTAAGGAGCGGCAAAGAGATGATATTGTAAATACCAGATCGACTATATCTGGCGGACACAAAGTGCCTCAGGATGTCCAACTCCTTCGCTGTGGGTTGAAGCTTGCAGTATGGAAAAATCATCAAGTTGCTTGACAGTGCTGCTGCTGCGAATAAACATCCTTGAATCATTTTTGTTGTAGACTTAATAAACGTGAGATTTGAAGAAAATTTGTTCCTATAAATTATCTTTTGTAGTTTATTTTCATCACCATCCGAAATTAGTCCACTTTTCTAATGCATACGTTAACACTAAAATCTGTGAAAAATGGATTGGAATTTTCGAACATCCCATTCGATAATTGGAAGAAAATTGTAGAATTTGAATCGTGCTTGCCAGACCTAAATGCTCTGACCGAGTGAGATTTTCAGGCGTAAACAAAATCTAAACCACCGAAAAATCACAACTGAGTGATTACAGGTCAGGTTTAATTGCTAGGACACATGTTAAGAGTTTCACGAATAAATGAGACTCTCTAAACTATGGTTTATGTTCACATAACGTATATACATTACGTTTTGTTTTTTGTGTCCCGCGTTAGACCTCTGACCATCTGGTCACTTTAACATTGTGCCATATGTCAAACTGAAAATCAGAATTTTTCCAGTTTTCACCACATATTTCAATGAAAAAGGTTTTTATTCAGCGTCTAAACTATCAAACACAACAAGCAAATTTCCAGTCTGAGTTATTAACTCAAGAGAATGTCAGTGAAAAGAATGTTTGCCAAGTGTTTTGATTCGATTTGTTCATGCTACCCACCACTAACCGTCTATGGCGCTGCGCACAGTACAACTGTAACCACGTAGAGTGGTAAAATAGGTCGGTACAGATACAGCGATTGTACCGAGTTGCTTGCATGGTTCTAGCGCTGTAAATGGTGACAGACATACAATTTTCGAAGTACAACGCTAGTACAGTTGTATGTCTGTCATAAGTATAACACGTCACAGCCTCTCTATTGTTGATGCACTAGTCAGTCCAGACTACCTTGTCATAAATGTACCTTGGCGGAGCACGAAGTATATATTTCATGCAACCAATAATTTGCACGCAATGCTGTACATAAAAGTCAGCCTTTCAGAAACATAGTTGGTTTTTGAGGCATTTTGAAAAATTGGGTAGCAAAAAGGTACACTCATAATTCCCATTATCTCATTAGCTGTCAAGCTGTAGAAATATTTGATGTAATTTTGATTATTGGCGCCAAAGAGACCCCAATGCACAAAGATCCAGGAGATGCATTTAAGTGGAAATTAGCATTTAGAGCTCGACAGTTAGTCTCTAGACAAAAACTGTCTTCGACAAATTTGTTACATACAATTGGCGATCTAACGTACAAATCTACCCCTAGGCGGCGCTACGGTGAAAGTGATGATGGTTTTAAATTTTGCCATGTGAGCTTATGGAAGCTTATTTCCATAAATTACAATGTTATAATCATAAAAGATTATTTGATTGCGATGATTTTGTAAGAAATTCAATTCTGCGCAATTTTATATATAACATGTTATTTATTTACCTCTTTCAGTACTGAAAACTATAAAAATGTTGACAATGGTTGAATTAAAGAAGGAAATTCGAGAGCACAATCAAACACAAGTAGAAAAATGTACGATTCCTGCATGTGAGAACTACCTTGGAAAGCCCGGAAGTAAAATATACGTGATTTGTTTTGAGTTTTAGGTTACATTAGCATCATTTTCTTAGTTCAAAAACAAAATCCAGATGTTTCACCGATCGTTTACGTTTTGCGTTAGATCGCCAATAGAGCGTTCATTTTTATGTCATCGAAAATAGGGTGACCAAAATTGTCGATGAAATAAAAAATTTAACTTTCTTATCTTTACAGAGAGAGGTAAATATAGTTCGACAATGTTGTAGTCCCAGTTATCTGAGACATCTTTGTAGAACAAAGTTTTTTTCTATCTCTCGAATTAACCGATGTAGCGCATGTTTTCTAAGTTACGTTAGGGTTACCATGAAAAAAAAAAGTTTTTTTGCTCTAACTTTAATATTTCAAATTCTACATACAAACCGTCTTCGGAAGACCTTTATAGCTTACTAATACAAACATTTTGCGGTGCAGAATTTGTCAGCATCTCATCTTCACCTAAAGTTATTGATATTTCTTCCCAAAAAAGGCGTTCTTTTCATGTGTTTGTCATTCTTTCTGGGGCAAACATAAGAAATGTATGTTTACGAGATTTGAAAGTACCGAATTTCACTCTATATAATATGTGATTTTCAAAACTATGTTATTTTTTGTGTTTGAATAAATTGAAATTGAAATCTTGAGTTTTTGGGTTAAAAACATCAATAACTTTGAGTAGGATTAAAATATTGACAAGTTCTGCATCGTAAAATGTTGGTATTGATAAGATCTAAAAGTCGTACGAAGACAGTTTTGATGTATAATTTGAAATATAGAAGTTAAATAAAAAAAAAAAACATTTTTTCATGGTTACCCTAATGCAACTTAGATAGAAAGCGCCAAAAACAGCTTTGTGGGAGATATTTGTTCTGTAGACAAAAACTGTCTTCAATAAAGTTGTTACATATGATAGAGCGCTCATTTTTATGTTATCAAAAAACAGGGTGACCAATTTTTTCTTATATTTATAGATAGAGGTAAACATAGTTCGGCAATGTTGTAGCCCCAGTTATTTTAAACAGCTTTTTAGAACAAAGCTTTTTTCTATCTTCTAATATAATCGATTTAGCGCTTTTTTTCTGAGTTGCTTTGAAGTGACCATGAAAAAACGGGTTTTTGCTTTCACTTTTATATTTCAAATTCTACATCAAAACTGGCTTTTTCATGGTGACCCTAACGTAACATAGAAAAAAAAACGCTATATCGGTTATTTCAAGAGATAGAAAAAAACTTTGTTCTACAAAGATGTCTCAAATAACTGGAACTACAACATTGTCGAACTCTGTTTACCTCTATCTATAAAGATAAGAAAGCTAGATTTTTTATTTCATCGACAATTTTGGTCACCCTATTTTTGATAACAAAAAAATGAGCGCTCTATCGTTTGTAGAAACTTTGTCGAAGACAGTTTTTGTCTAGGGAATAACTGTCGAGCTCTAAATGCTAATTTCCACTTAAATACATCTCCTGGACCATTGTGCAATGTTCGAGAAATATTTTGTTTTGACAAACTTCCTTTTTTTCGGGAAAATTACTGTTCGAAAACTCGAACATTGGGAAAAGGCTGCATTTTTTACCGTAGGAGGTTTAATCGTTTTGTGATACATCGTAAGTTGTGTTGTCGAGTAATACTTTAGAAAGGTTCACATATTTTTGTATTTTATTAGGTTTTGTTTTTGAAACTGAAAACATCTTCCGCATATATTAGCTTCAAACGAATTTATTGGATAGTAAAATTAGACAGAACAAATGAAATTGATTATAAATTAAGCTATTATTTGGTACAAAAACATTAACATATGGTTGCTTTCAATAGATGCAGTTCGATTTTTGTGAATGTGATTATTAGTTATTAATATGATTGTTAGTAATGAAGTTTCTTGAAACAAATTAATAAATTCCGGATTATGTTTAACATAGAATCACTCAAAAACTGCTCTGACACCATGTGCGTTCTAGAATCTACAACGAATGGCGACAACCTGCGCTCAGCGGGTGCTGACTCCAAACAATCACTAATCCGTTAAAATATTTCCATTGAGAGCTTCACTTCACCGATAGCTGGAGAGAATAGGACCAACCGAAGGCATGCTGTCTGGAATCTTTGTTTTCTATGTTTGGGTAAAATGCTTTTTTACCTCCCGAAAGGACTCTTTTTACCCTCCGCTAACGAGAAAGGTATTTTCCACTGTTCGCCTTCTGCTGGAGCATTGTTTGCGCTTTGTCAAGTGACTCTCGAAGTCGGCGTGAGATTCCAGAAGAAAATCCTTTTTTTTTTGCTCGCAACGCTCTAGATAAATCGCAACAATTAACCATTGTGTGTAAGGACTGTATCCCCTACATCGTTTTAACTCTTTCTGAAAGTCATTACGGCGGAAAAATTGCGAGTGTCCTTAAAATTGTTACAATAATGTCCCAAAAGGCGGACACTTTTGTTGAATGTTTCTGAAGTACGCAATTCTTTCATTGGGAATCAAAATTGTATCGCAATGAGTGCCGTTTCTCCTGTTACGTTGAACATGAAATACCAGCAGAAAGAAACAAATTAAACGCTCCAAATAAGGGCGGAGTTTCCTGTCTACCAATGGTAGGCTCTGCTCTGGCTTGCTGTTCTCATCTTGCGTGGGCAGATGAGGAGTATCTTCTGCGGTATCCTTTTTGGTGCACGCTTCCAATCCTCCATTCACGAAGAAGCGCGGCGATGCGATGGAATGTGTGCTTGTTTCATTTTACCTTCTGTGGTGGCCTCAATGAGGGGGGGAATACGGCAGGGCATAATATTATGGTACAAGATGTAACAACTGCCGCAGCACCAATTTTGATGGGCGCGCCTGCGTGGTAAAAGCGAAGGGAGTATCACATTGCAAATACATTGTATTTTATATGTTTTTACGTTGGCAATCGAATCGATGCAGAAACACCCAGAAGATGTGAGATATAAGGTAAGCAAAGATAAGGGTTTAATCGACAATACAATTACAGCTAGTTATAGTAATTCCATGTCACAATCAAGTCCGGGTATGGTTCTACATTAATTATTTCAATCTAGATAGTTGATTATCTTCAACATGAAAAATTATCACATCATTGAGCATCATCCTATGGATGCCATCATTAGAAATTGCCAACCGATATCATGAGCCAAGTTTTGTATTTCTGCAGTTGACCAAAAACCTGGAGAAATTTCCTGGAGGTAGCATTTAAAATTTGGAAGGAAATAATGATAATCGCCGAAGATCAGGGGAATACTGTGTGCGAATTTGTTGTTCAATTAATTTAATTTCACGGCTTAATGTTCAGGCGAAACTCATGTGTATCGAATTTCGGAACTTTTCTAGCGCATTTTTTTGATTAATAAAAAGTGAAATCATTCAGAATTTAGAAAGACTCTAAAGACTTCTTCTCTCAACGATTATATTTACGATTTGTTTCAGTCACGGTATCTCTATGTGAGACCATGAACTTTTACATATCGTAATAATAAGTAATCTTCATGATTCGCTACATAAAAGTGCGAATAGAACGTGACATCGACATGGATGCAATAATACACTTCGTTTCACAACTATATAACCACTCATTTTTTTCTGAGTTTCCAGAGAAGAACTTCAGTCGGATGAACTGAAGTATATAGTGTAGGACATAACAACTATTTTCATTTAAAAGACTGTCCGTTAGAACTTTATTGTTGTGTTCAGGCGCGAAGCATTCAAAAAACAAAAATTCCAGTGTTTCATAACTATAGAACCAGATGGGAAAACTCTCACTCCCTTGCAAAGTTAACGTCAATTTCACATAAATTACAATAAGTTCAAAATTCGTAGGTTATCTTTAGTTCTCAATCAGTTTAAATAACCCATTCGGGGTGGTTTTGACCAAGCTGCGCCATATCGTAGTGTGTATCTCGTTCTACACAGAAGATACTGTTCGTTGAGGCTCTTCAAATCACTCATACTGCTTGTAAGCTACATCTACTATCCGTAGGATTACTCCTCATAAGTTCTTGATTGAGTTTTGATCTGGTGAATAAACTGATCAGTCCAGAATCTGAAGCCCCTATTCATTGGACCATGCCAAGACTTCCCGGATTTTATTAATTGATGCCAAATTACCCAATAATCACATTGTTTTTGATGTAAACACAGCAGTAAACGATACTGAAGTACTTGTTTGTACTTCTGACTGTTCATTCGTGTTGATGGTAAGCTACCTAAACCAGGACTTTTTGAGAAAATTCTCCCCAAACCATAAAAATCTCATCTCCAAACCTACGGGTCCAAAAACTAATGTGGAAGCTAATCCCATGGGTTTCACTATATCAGGAGAACTTCTCTGATAAAAAGAAATACAACTTGAATATAATTTCTTCATACTGGAAGGACTTACGGAACGTGTCATGTAATTTTGCAGGTGGCAGTTTGATGGTTTGAGGAACATATTTTCAAAACGGCCTGGTTCTTATAGCTTTCCATCAACACCAATGTACAGCCAGAAGTACAATGCAGTACTTTGGAATCGTTTACTTCTGTTTTTGGATAAAAACACCGTGATAATTGGGTAATTTGGCATCAATTCGTAGCATCCGGAGAGTCAAGGCATGGTCTATTGAATAGGGGCTTCAGATTCTGGACTGGTCAGTTCATTTACCAGATCAAAACTCAATCATGATCTTATGAGGAGTGATCGTACGAATAGTAGATGCAGCTTACGAGCAGTATGAGTGATTTGAAGAGCTTAAACGAGCAGTATCTTCTGCGTAGAACGAGATACACACTACAATATGGCGCAGCTTGGTCAAAACCTTATTGTAATTCATGTGAAATTGACGTTAACTTTGTAAAGGAGTGAGAGTTTTCCCATCTGGTTCTATAGTTATGAAACACTGGAATTTTTGTTTTTTGAATGTTTCGCGCCTGAACACAACAATAAAGTTCAAACGGCCAGTCTTTTAAATGAAGATAGTTGTTATGTCCTACACTTTATACTTCCGCAACTTCTTATATATCTCTGGAAACTTAGAAAAAATGAGTGGTTCTATAGTTGTGAAACGCAGTGTATAGAACTTGCATTTCTTTACACATTCTATAATAGTCGAAGAAATCTACAAAACTATTGCTTCTCTAATAAATCAATTACATTGTTGTAGCGTGGTTATACAGAGTTATCCATTCCTTGGCTGAGAAAATATTACTACGCGGGTTTCATTTTCAAGTGGGGTTTTCAACTTCCTTGGTGATAATGCAATATGACCTAAACTTACTGAAGAAACAACTTCGAGAATTGTTAGACTTCGAATGTTCCTCAGTACAAATATTGTATTTTCCTTCGTGATTTAACCCTAACTTTCTACATTTTGTGATTAAAGATGATTTAAACATAACTTTCTACCTTGTGAACATACTTTTGTGCTTTTCGTAAATAAAGCTTGAGGCACTTAATATATATACGAAAAAAAAACGGATCCATCTCGAACCCATGTTATTGAAATAAAAATGTTGGGTACTCGAAATGAAAGTTATTCATTGCACTTTAAAGGAAATATAGCGATAAACTTATTCCGATTTTGTTTTGATGACATCTCGAACTCTTCTTCGATCACTACCTATCATATTTTGAACACTTTGGCGGTCAACCTGAGCGGCCTTTTTGTTCCATCAACTATGTTCAGAGATACTAACCTTCCTGATGATTTCCCAGACTTTTTGGCACGTTCCATGATATCCTAACAAGCACGCAATTTTTCTTCATTTTTCGGGAATGATCCTGATTTTCTCTGATTTTTGTTCTTTTCACTTTATCAGAACGATATACAGTCAACCTTCCTATAATGCGGTGAGTGCGTACCGCGTTATATGGAAACCGCGCTATAAGAAACATGGATTTTGCATACAATCCAGGCTAATCCGTAGCGCGTTGTATGGAAACCATATACCGTGTTGTATTGAATCCGCGCTATAAGAGACTCAGAATGAGTACAAAATTTCTTTTTTAAAAAATGAAATAAAAAGTAGAAGGGGCCTAGGGGCACGGACGAAAGTTTGACGTAGGACTGTAATTGTTCAGAACAGTGGTTTTTTTAAATGTTCAATGTTAAATGTTCTGTTCATTCTTCAGAAATCTGTTTAATGCTTCTGAAACTCTAAATAGTAGCCCTGAAAAGGTCCGTTTGTTATATGTACTCATAACCGTCAAATGGTTTGTAACGGTTTGTACTCATAATCGGGAGCAGTAGCTTTTTCGGTGGAATAATGTTCGTTTGCAGACTATCACAATCAAGTCGTAATGGTTCTACTGCTCAATCTATCATAGAATGAATTGAGTCATTGAATTATGAATTATGAATATGAGACATGAAGATTAATATTTCATTTCGTTTAATTTTTTTGATGCGATGTAATGCCGATCTCAATAGGTTCTCGCATGATAATCGCTGCCATCCTCCTAGTATTGATATCATTTTTCACTGTACAGCCCGCAGCCCGGAACTCGCTTATGATGTTCGTCACCCCGTCATATACAGAAGTCATTCCTTAACTGGACTTATCTATAACAGGGCGTACGTTAACTGGGATACAAAGCAGTTATGTATCAATAATAGATGTTATCTTGAATTCGATATATTGCTCTTATCTTATAACATATATCGTAAGAACGATTCTGCGTAATATGCATTTGAAAACTCTTAATAAACGTTACATTTTTTGTAGAGTGACCCCCCTATATAGAAACCAAAGACGTAGTTCTACGTCAAAACTAAACTAAAAATTTTCATTAGGTTGGGGAAAAAGCATTCCATTATTTTTGGGTGAAATTCAAAACTATTTTTAATATGCTTCGTACTGATCGATTTGGGTCAAATACACCGCTTTGTTGGAAAATTAGTTGCCATTCTAAAGGTAGATTCATAATCGCTCTATCATAGAGGTCTTGGATCTTATTAGTGAAAAAACATAGCAAAAGATTTTTACAATATTTTCTTATCAATTTCAATTTCTTATCACTCTGGAAATTTTCCATTGCGAGTAAAAGGTGATAATCGTTTGGTGCCAGGTCCGAGCTATATGGTGAATACATTAAAACATCCCAAGCAAGCTCTCGGAACTGTGTGACATTTTTTGACGTGGGACTACGTCTAACCGGAATATATGGAGGGTAAAATGAAAACCTAAACACAGAACATGCAGGGAAAAAGGAAAGATTTCGAATGCTTATAGCTCGAACATTTCGTACTGGATAGGAGAGATGTTTGCATCACTTGATAGGGAATATTTCTACGCATCTATCGCAACTAACAAAATGTTGTTTTTCATTAGATAAACAATTGAATAACTGTAAAATATTAGGCGTTATCTAAACGCCCTAACTGCATCGTTTTGATTGGCCCGATTTACGGTTTCCCTAACACAGCCATCAAAACCAAGCAGCCTTGGGGAAATCGGCATTGCAAATACATGAAAGTAGGGGGACTTTTGTTCTCATCGAGAAATGTTCCCTAACACAGACTTTAAAACCAAGCAGCGAAATCGGCATTGCAAGCACACGAAAGAGACTAGAGGCGAGTGAACTGAAAAGTTTAAACCCTCTTAAAGCCAAAAAGAAGAAAAAGAACACACGAAAGTAGGGGGAGCTTTTGTTCCCACCGAAATGTGTTCCCTAATAGAGATTTCTAAACCAAGGTGCCTGGAGAAATCGGTATTTCAAATTCATGCAAGTCGGGGGTATTTTTGTTCCGACTGGAATGTGTTTCCCTAACACAGACTTCAAATCCATGAAGCGTGGGGAAATCGGCATTGCGAATTCATACAAATCGGGGGTATTTTTGTTCTGATTGAAATGTGTTTCCCTAACACAGACTTCAAAACCGAGGTTTCTGGGGAAATCGGCTCTGCAAATAAATGCAAACTGCGAGTACTTTTGTCCTCGCTTGCCTTTGTGCAGAGTGGAATATGTCTGTCCTAACATGATCTTCTAAACTTAGGAACCTGGGAAAATCGTGCAGCCACTAGAAGCGAATGAACTTCCCAGTTTCAAGCAAATTCGAGATTCTAGAAGTATGTACACCTTTGGGATGTAAACTTCAGAGGGAAATGTAAAATAAAATAATCGTTTGATAATTTTTTTTTTGTCTTTATTGGAAAGATTTTCAGCCTTAGGCTGGTTCATCAAACGTTTGATAATTCTTCCGTACATATATTTTGTTCTAGTCATCATACCAAACGTAAAAGGTCCGTCATTAAATTTACTTGTAACGAAGAACAATCAATCACAATAAATGAATTGACTTTACACGGCATTTGTTCATTTTTTTCACTCACAGAGCAAATATATTGAACTCAATTGAATTTGGAAACTGTTTCATTCAATCAAGAATTTAATCAATACAAACGAATGATTGCTAAGCTAAGGTAGTTCCACGTGAACCTTGCGGTTATATCATAGATATAACCCACTAATATTTTTTTTCAATTATAGTGACTTTCAACACATTTCAGCTGGTTTGTCACTTTTATTTCAATTTTTGGAAGAATGTCGGGAGTGAGAATTGAACTCGTGATCTCTGCGTGAGAGGTATGGATGTTACCACTACGTCAGATCGCCTCCACATTGTGTGACAATTTCATAGGCCTGGCTTGCATTTTCACATTTATGAAATAAAAAGTGTTACATGAACCGATTTTTCTCTTTGTTGACCTCCATTGTTAACACCGTGTAACTCACAACTGAATGGAAACAACAACTTTTTTTTAGTGAGAAATGCCACCTTTACAACAAGCTTGAACTTGAAATTGTATGATCGATATTACGCGAGATATTGATCACTTAGAGCCAGCCAACGAGAAAATAATGGAAATAAATAAATTTAATAATTTTCCCCAACCTAATATAAACATATTCAGTTAAAATCATGCATTGGGTGCACGGAAAAACCTAATGGGACGTTGTTGAACAGAAACCGCGCTATAAGAGTTATAGGAGGGTTGACTGTACTGACTGGTTGAAGAAAAACTGTCATAATAGAATACATAAAAAGTCACAGGTTGTGTT
Source organism: Toxorhynchites rutilus septentrionalis (assembly GCF_029784135.1). Taxonomy (NCBI): domain Eukaryota; kingdom Metazoa; phylum Arthropoda; class Insecta; order Diptera; family Culicidae; genus Toxorhynchites; species Toxorhynchites rutilus. Next base: position 320,161,578 of record NC_073746.1, on the reverse strand, counting down.
CGAGACATGATCGCAAAGGTGACGTAGGATTCCGTTAGGCTATGTTTTGCATGCTGATTTTGGATATGTTTGAAGAATTAAATCGTCAAACTCTTTGATAGTGACCGTTGATAGTCATAGTGGCTGTTTTTTTGGTTGCTGGGTATTGTTTGTTCACTCTACCAGTGTTTACAACCGAATGATGGTGACAGAAAGATGGTGCTTAGTCGATGGATGGTGCGTATCTAGATTTTTTTTCCTTGTTGGGTGTGGACCACTGCGTCCATTATTTTGGACTATTGTGGTATGCTCCATTTTTTCTACTACGCATTAAGCTTATCTACTGCTTATTGATGAAGAAGTTGACTGAAAGCTATAGCGAGATAGGTGCCAAACAGTAACAATCTGTTTGACTTCCTTGGGCACCAGAATAGTCTTATCAAGGTGTTGAAGTCTGCGTCTTTTTAGAGCTCCGCAATTGCAGAGCAATTGTTCCGAGGTTTCGCTTTCGGCATTACAAAAGCGACAAATATCATCTTGCACTAAACCCATGTTTTTGAGGTGCTATTTACTCGGACAGTGTCCTGTCATAAGACCAGTGAATGTGCTGAAGTCTTTCTTATTAAGACGCTGCAATTGTTGAGTAATTATAATACTTGGCGCGATATATTTTTGGTTAAGTTGTATAGCCATCCTGTTGGCTGTCACTTCCCGGTTTTCCCATTTCTCCAGCTCACTCTTCAGCACACATTCAGAAATTCCACAGAATGGTTCTGGACCAGTGAAGGGTGAGCTTGAGCCGCTTCTTGCGAGTTCACCTGCTTGTTCATTTCCCTCTACACCGCAATGGCCAGGAATCCAGTACAGTTGTACCGAACTTATCTGACCGTACCGTTGCCGTAAAAGGCATTCCCAGACAACACTTAAAAGCATGGAGGGCTTTAAGGTGAAGGTGGAAGCTAGCCACAATGGCGCTCATTTCTTTCATCTCCCTCCCTCACCCCTCGCCAGAAAATCAATAATTTTGCGAAACAGTGTGAAGAAAATGATCATTTTCGCACACTTCCTATCAAATAATATCAACCAAACTCTAATCGATTACTCACAAGATATTAAATTTTCATCTGCTGTCGCACTGTATAGAGAAAAACGTCGGAAAACTCGAGCAAGTGCTCTGAAAGTTAAATTTTCATCTTTCAATCTTTCAAGCGATGGTTTTGTTTGTGTTGGTGAAAGCATCGTTATTTTTTCGACACTGATGCCAGACAACATCTGCGAAACTGCTATAGAAACCACTCAATAAAATGTAATTTCTGAGTCATAGCGTTTCATGTCATGAAAATCAATAGAATAAAATTGTGTTGATATCAATACAATTTTTTTTACGTTTAATGGGTCCATAATGTAAGTTTTAGAAACTTTAACATTGGGTAAGAAAAGTGTATTGCAGAGCTCGGAACACTGTCACGGCTGCCTATGCTTTCAAAAGTAGTAAACGGAAAAGTATTACATTCAATTAAAATGCCACGGCCAACGAAGAGAGGGGTCATGGCTCTCCAAAGTGAATATGTGAAAACAATACCAAAAGAGCCCCAATTCGTATGTGTTATAAATTTGCCCATGTTACGCTCCCGTATAATCAGAATTTTACTTCATATGCAAATGCACCTTCTATATATATTTATGTTTGCAATTGTTCATCGGAACATATCGTTCATACATTCTACTTTAGTATTGAATTGTTATTTTTTCATCAAATGTATTCAAGACTCGTGTCAATGATGCCCCACACAGTCTGATAAGTGGATTGATCTATTTACGTGTGCTTTGCTCTTCTCTCACAAACAGTATTACCCCATTTTTACACGTGGGTTTACCTATACTACTACAATGGCTAGCTTCCACCTTCACCTTAAGTGCCGCTTGACTGTCTGAGAAGATGCAAATATTAGCATGTCTATAATTTCTTTTAAGTTTCTATTATTGCAGCTAGGGGAGCCGTGGGTAAGACGGACAGTGGGGGTATGATGGACAGGTGGTTGACTTGTAGAGTTGCATTATGAATTTCAAATTTCTGTTGATGGGAAACCCTTCTACATGCTATTCTATAATATTTAAACCATCCTATGACAATGAATACTGATCAAAAGTGGAATAGAGAAACAAAAACCGAAAATCGAACATGATTCCGCGTGTGGATGTAACTTTTGCGGCTTCGATATTAAGCATTTTGAGTGGTTTAATTGCAAAATTGAATTCGCTGATGTTTATATTTCGGTTTGTGAGTTGACAGAGAAGCGATATTAGGTATGTACGGAAAAGTAAATTCATACGTAAGTGGTAAATTTCAATTATTGAAATAATTGCACTGGAGGGTGAAATGACAGTCATATCCATAATCACATCTAATGCATGATGGAAAGTGAAGGGAAGATGATGATGATGTTGGATTAAAGAGGCTTTAAACTTTTCAGTTCATTCGCCTCTAAAAAGGGAAGAATTGATTGAACTCTTTTTTATATTGCTTTCTCTTTTCGTTCTATTTCAGTTACTGGACGCACAAACACTGGGAGAGAGTGAAATTATTCCTCTCGCGAGCGATAAACCCCTACGCTTCGTATATTATGAACCTGTCCATATCCTCCCCCCCCCCACTACATGTCCATTATACCCGCACCGATAAAAATGTTGTACTTTTCGGCTTGTTTTAATTACAGTAAAAAATATGGAAAACACAATTTTATACAATATTTGGCCAGTTATTTCGAAAAGCAGTATATTCAACTGTAAGAAACTGCTTTTAAATTTATCCTAGGCCGCACAATGGCAGTGTAGATCCACATAATCAATTTTGGTTTAAGGCCCCATATTCTTCCTATCATTTTAGAACATGCCCATAGGACAATGCTGGCCTTACAGATGATTGAATCTAAGTGTACGTTCCAGTTCAGTTTAGCATCTAGGATTACGCCAAGATATTTCACTGAAAAAAATAACCTTCTTTTATGCACCATGATTGTGTAAGGTTTAAGGCCATCTGTATCCTGCTCGATATCACATCGTCGAACTTGCCACGTCCCATTATAACTAGATCGTCAGCAAAACCCACGATTTCGAAACCATCTGCCTCCAACTTATCAGAAGGTGGTCAACCACCAGTGACCAAAGGAGAGTTGATAAAACCCTGTGATCAGACAAAGACGCCTCTTCCGAAACGTACCAGTTGTGTATTTTCACAGATATTACAGGACTGCACATTGTTAGGTTCAGAACTTCTTGTCTGATAGCGTGCAGCTATAGCATTTACTCACGAATACGGGCAAACGACACAGGGACAGATATAAATATAAATAAACAGAAAACAATAGAAGGATCGGTAGATAGTACAAACTTGAAAGCTTAACAGAGAAATTACGATAATTTGAAATTGAAACATCATTTAAATTAACAAATTGTAAGTACACACAACATTGAATTACACAAAACATGTAGAATAACATGTATTTACATTGATATTGATATTGATATTGAACGTTGTACAACAGTCCGACACATATAGCGAAATACATAAATAGGACCATAAATGTAAGTGTTGAGGACCCACTATGCGAGCGTTTGCATCCCTATGCAGCAAATTTTAATTTCGCCCGATTTAGGGATTAAAAGCCAGCCTGTCTGGCAACACTGATTTTTCGCCTTGAAGTGTATTTCCATTTTCTGTAAAGTTGACATATCTATTCGCAAAATACATTCAAGTGGATAGGACGTGTTGTTGAAAAGGTGGAAATAAAACAGTGGGAAAAGGAAAGTTAAATAGTAAAAGTAAAAAGAAAATAGTGAGAAAGAAAGTGACACAACGTAGGAGAAGGTTTCAACAGTAAGTTTACACACGAAATAAACATAATATTATAAAACTAATGGAACAAACTCACCAATGCAATATAAGATAATTGGGCCTTATTGCCAAACACACTACACGTGAAAGCAAAGTAAATTGCGGGCAACCTTATTCCGGTTCACACGCAACTGCAAACATTCGGTAGAATTCATTATGAATTCACCGAGTTCATCCATCGGGGTTATCCTGGTTTCCACCAAACTCTTTTGGCAGGGTAAAAAGTTTTATTTTGTATTCTTGAGAGGCGGGATTGAATCACGCAAAACGGAATAAGTGAAAATTTTTATTTATTCTTTTATTTTAGTTAATAATATTTTTTGTCTTATTTTAGGAATAAAAAAAACAAATATACAACAATTCTCCCGCCTTCTGGCCATCATGGAACAAAATCCTGATGTGGCCAGAGGTTGTAACCTGATTTCCAGGTTCCTTGAGGACACACTGGAAGAGTGAGTCAAGTGCCATAGGAAAAACACATCGCACTCACACAACAGAACAACAAAACATACCACACCTTGGCTGGGACTAACCGGGGTGATAAATGAAGGTGGTCAGTGGGTATAATTTATCTCCATTCTCTCCAGAATACCGGTACTCATGGAGGAAGCTGGTCACTCATCTTGGAGGATATAAAAGGAACCTACAAAGAGAGCTGGGCTCTCTTATTGCTGGAACGATAGTAGAAACCAGCATGCTGCGCGCGCGCCAAATGGATGAGTAGACCAGCCAACATCAGCCTTCTTCCATCCTGACCACGCTGCGCCATACCATGGAGAGGACCGCCAGACACCAGAGCTCAGCCCAAATCAGCCAACCCGGAGACACTACATCATTTACATACATAAATACACATACACATACGCTGAATAAATATCGTAAGTAGAAAATAAGTCGTGTTCATCATTCTTTGGTACAGCTCATAATTCCTTCTGTGTGGAATGACTCAGGAATTAGTCGGTGGTTCCCAGGACTTCGAACCTGGACGTTGCCTTATAGAGGGCACTTGGGTCAGGCGACTAGAGCCTTCGCAACGTCCGAACAATGTGATTTTTGTCTCCATCTCATGCGCTTCCGGGCAAGGAGGTGACAAGGTTGTAAATATATTGTTAGGGTATCAATAAATGCATTATGGGAGACAATAAAGGATTCACTGGATAGTTTGGGTCCTCCCATACGCACCGTTGCAGAATGGTGAAAAGTTAGTTTGATTTTTTTTAAATTGCCAATTGATAATGTTCTGTTTTCAACTTTCAAGTTTGGACCGACAAAAAATTGCAAATAAAAAAAAAATTATGTAGAGGAGAGCATTATCTGTTTTCTTTCTTTAGAAAGAACGGTGAACAATGGCGGCATAGTATTGATTTATCTCTAAATATATAATCATAATTTACATACTCTCCTTCAACATTGTTGGACATATTTTTGGACTCAGTGTACCTTCTACACGGATGAGACTATACATTCTGACCAGGTCCAAAGAGTAGAACCAAATATAACGATCGATGAATCGTTTCCTGCCGATGCATCCCACGAAAGCGGAACTGGAAGAAGTCAATCAGCAATGCGTGGCCGTGAAAGAAGCACAAGGCGATTATATGAGAGCTTTTCTCGAAAAACAGTCCGACAACCTCTCCAAGATGAAACGGCATGTCGTGGATTGCGCTCGATACGCACGCAAAACATACGATTTGCATGAAAAGCAGTTGCGCTTAGAGAAAGAGAAGTTTAACTTTAAAAAGAAAATTATACTCGAGGAAAAAAAATTGAAATTTGCAGTTGGAATTGATGAAGCAGATTCTTGAAGAAATGAAACCAGCACCTGACGATGTCAGTCAAGAACAGAATCAGAGCAATATTGATGACGAATGGTGGTTTCATTGTTTTTTTTTTGTTTTTTTATTGTCTATATATAAATAAAAAAATAAATAAATAAAAAAATTGTAAGTGGTTCTATTTAGGACACGACCACATATTTTTGACGTAGAACTACGCAATTATATTATGTAATCCACTTCGAATATTATTTTAAAATGCATCGAAATTTTTTAATAGATTATGTTCTTCGTTACAAATAAATTTTATGAACATTCTTTTACGATCATTGTATTTTAAATTTCCTTCTGAAATTATTGCACATCTCATGTTTACGTAGTTCTCGCACTGCGAAAGTTCATTTACCTCTAGTATCTAAAATTACGATTTTCCCAGGCTTCTCAGCTTAAAAGTACGTTTTAGGGAAACATATTCCGATCTGCACAACGACGAGCGAGTACCAAAGTACTCAAAACCAAAAAATAACCCCGATTTGCATGTATTTGCAAAGCGGATTCTCCCAGGCATATTGATTTTAAAGTCCGTGTTAGGGAAACACAGCACAGTGGGGAAAAAAACCCCCAATTTATAAACGATTTGACAAAGCGAATTCCCCCAGGCACATTGATTTTGAAGTCCGTGTTAGGGAAACATAGCCCGGTGGGAACAAAAATACCCCCGACTTGCATGTATATTTGTAAAGCGGATTTCCACAGGCAGTCTTCAGAAAACCAAACCCAGCGGTGCGCTTGAGTTGAATTTTCATCAGCGCCGGCTCAAAGAACACTTGTGTGCGAAGCGCACAAAATTCATAAGCACGACAGCGCAAAATGTACCCGGCACAGAACTCAGATACTAACTTGCTTCTCACTTGTGTGATGCGCGTCTCATTCTATACACACACACATACACATCAAATTCTAGCGCCCGCTTTGTCTTCGTTCGTTTTAAGTAAAGCATAAAAACAACAGCGCGCCCTCATTTGAACCGTATACGCTTGTGTGAAGAAGAATAACTCAACAGAGAGAGCAATCCAGATTCAAGCGCACAGTATTGGCGATCTAACGCAAAACGTAAACGATCGGTGAGACATCTGGATTTTGTTTTTGAACTAAGAAAATGATGCTAATGTAACCTAAAACTCAAAAACAAATCACGTATATTTTACTTCCGGGCTTTCCAAGGTAGTTCTCACATGCAGGAATCGTGCATTTTTCTACTTGTGTTTGATTGTGCTCTCGAATTTCCTTCTTTAATTCAACCATTGTCAACATTTTTATAGTTTTCACTACTGAAAGAGGTAAATAAATAACATGTTATATATAAAATTGCGCAGAATTAAATTTCTTACAAACTCACGCAATCAAATATTCTTTTATGATTATAACATTGTAATTTATGGAAAGAACTACAAACCTTTCATAAGCTCACATGGCAAAATTAAAAACCATCATCACTTTCACCGCAGCGCCGCCTAGGTTTAGATTTGTACGTTAGATCGCCAATAGAAATACGGCGAAAGCACTGGGTGTAAATCTCAGCTTTACACTCGACGCAAATCAGTGCTCATTTGCCAGAGCGCAAGTGCAAACACGAAGTGGGAGCTCAACTGGGTACAAAAATCTTGTTGCGCATCAGCACCGAGTTGAATTCTGAAGACTGTCCACAGGTACATTGATTTTGAAGTCTGTTTTCGGGAAACCGTAAATCGGACCAATCAACGCTTGGCAGTTAGGGCGTTTAGATAACGCTTGACATTTTACAGTTATTCAATTGACATTTTACAGTTATTCAATTGTTCATCTCGGGGGTCTCCGTAGCCACATTGGTTGCGCGTTCGCTTAGTAAGCGATCGATCGTGAGTTCAAAACTCAGGGCCCCCATTGACCATCTTTGTGTTGTTACAGAACAACTACGTCCACGCAACAATCATCAGCGATGGAGATCGATCCACGGTCGAAATAAGATCGATTCATCCATACAACTGCTCTGCTCTGCAGAAATATCGGGCTGCTGTTCTATAAATAACTCAACAATGGATCAACGACTGTCTCCGCTGTCCAGTCTTCACTGTGGATAATGGAAGAACAGATAGATCTTTCGCCTAAATGGCTACTGTGTAAATATGTACCATTTGCAATGGTATAGAAGGGAATACTCTAACGCCGAAAAATGGCAACTGTGTAATGTGCTAATTATAGATATGATAAATATGTGACATGTACACGATTGAATTTCTGTTACAGCTAAAATGCTAATGAGCCTAAAATAAAAAAATTAAACAAAAACAAATTGTTCATCTCATGAAAAATAACATTTTATGAATTGTGATAGACGCGTAGAAATATTTCCTATCAATTGACGAATTTACGCAAAGCTGAATCAGCTCATGCGACATCTACATAAGAGCTCAGAACCACAAAAGTGAGGGTGTTTGTTTATTTTACGCACTGAAAAGCAAGATTCGGTGGTGATTATTCATTTTATTTCAATTTAGATTCATTTTAGCCATTGAATGTCGTCAGTATATGGTAAGAAAGTTGGAGTTTTGTATATTTACGATGGTTTCAACACGCGATTTGACCAAAGTCATAGATAATCTTCGAAAATTTTATGTTTGATAATGCATACCGGTTATTGATACTATGAATAATTGCGATGAAATCGATATCATATCAAATTGGCTGATATCATTGATTATGTAGGGGCTGATACAAGAAGAATTTGCAGTATTTTTAGCGCAAAACACTCTATTCATCGTTTACTTAGTTGAAAAAAATTAAAGTTACAATACTTATAACAAGCCATTCCTCGTAATACACATTGCACATTGTAAAATGATAATTTTCTAACCTTTTCAGCGTAGAAAGAAAACATGAAACCGGGAAATTTTAAGATAAATTCTGATTTTTCTAGAAAATTTGAACGAATTTCATACCAAAAAAAACAAAACATCCTCATTTTACTTGCTGCGCCATCTGGTTGTAAATCCAACGTAAATTCGTCAATTGATGCAAACATCTTTCCGATCTGTTAAGATATGTCCCAGAACAAATGTATGGGAAAAATGGAAGTTCTTCAAGTTTTCATGAATTTAAACTGTTTAGAGATTATCGAATTGTAATGTATAGCATATCAAACAAATATTAGAGAATTTCAGATTCGATTGGTAGGCAAATCATGAGAAAAGTTTTTAAGCGAGGACATGGGAGCGAAGCAATAGAAAAGATTGAACATTTATGTAATTAACTACACCCTGATCCGTTTCCAGCATATCGGAGTAGTTACAACGAGGTAACACTGCGGTTTAACATTCACTCTTTTATTACAGAGAAAGTCTTTTCTCCAACAACGGCCTGCATGGTCTACCCTCGTTACTCAGCCCCCCTCAAACAGAAACAGACACAAACAGACTTGCGAATCCGGCCACATGATTAATAGCGAAAACGGTAGCAAAAAACTCGACGCTTCTCTAAATTTACTTCCTTCTTAAAACAATGCACGCGCAAGATACTCTCGGCTGCCAAGTGAAACAAGCTATATTCGATAAATAAAAATGAAATATTCTCCCCCCGAGCTGAGGGCTCCATTGTACATATGGTGAGGCAGAGCTTCCGTTCCATCCTTGAGTTCACGTAAGATATTTTTCATCTCCAAACTGGTCGATCGAGGGCGAGGTGGAGAAAGTGGTAGCGTTCAGTTGTTTTATAACCTTAGCGGCAACGTTGGCTGGAGAGAGTTTTCCACTTACGAGAAAAGTGCTGCTTCCATTCATTCCACGGGATAATGGTGCTGCAGTAAGGGAACACAGACAGAATCAGATGAATCATTTGCAGGAAAATGCACTTTCTTGAATTCCGCATCCAAAAACCATTGACAGCTCAATATAACCTCGCAGTCTGTGCCGGTTTTCCGTGGCAACCCAGTAACCGACGGAACAACGAAACGAACCCGGCGGATGGATGCGCGTGGAAGGCGAAAGGAGCGGCACAGCACACGATGACGACAACATGATGTATCGGTTCCCGGAATAAATCGCCACAGAAAACGACTGCAACAGAAACCACCGCTTATAAAATGTGTAGTAGGCTATAAATATTGTGGCGCGGTATTGTATTTCAAAACAAGAATTAACCGGGCAAACGTATCGCCCCAGGCAAACGTAACGCCCCGGGCAGACGTATACCGTCCGACGCTCGCTAGAGCTCGGTCGGACATTGCTAAAGGATCGTATCCTATGTTTCAAACTAACCGGGCAATCAGTGGATCCCAGGTTTGCGTGCGAGACACCGCCGCTTCCGACGGCGGGTCGGCGGTGGACTCGGATTGCGTCATCTTGGCGGCATGGGCCGCCTCGATTCCTTATCCTCGCCAAATGGGGACTTCGTCCCCATTACATTGTCCTCAGAATAAATTTCGAAAAACGAGAACAAGAGAATAAATTTATAATAGAAATGTGAGGCACATGATGTTTTTCCCGCGCCAAATATTTCTAGCCTACTACACTTTTTCTAAGCGGTTGTTTCTGTTGCAGTTGTTTACTGTGGCGATTTATTCCGGTCACCGATGTATCATAGTTCAAACTGCAGGGATGCCTGATCAATTTCGCACACAGCGTGAATTTGCTTTTATTTAATGCAAGATTCTGATAATATTATTTATAACAATCTATATGAAATACGCTCAATTGTGTGCCTTCCTTTTCTGGCTGGCCGAATCACGCGCGGGAGCCACACATATGTGGATGGGATTCTCTCCCAGTTCCCCCCTTGCGCCAGATATTGCCAAGACGAATCGAAGGCCCCCACACACTCCCCACTGCGCCCAATCCAAGCGGTAAGAGTACTTCAAATTCAGGAAGGGGAAAACCCGGGCGCCATGAGTTATGGGAAACGATATTCTTGGCAAACATGCGATAAACATAATTCGGAACAGGAGAAAAGCATATTTCTTCCGTGCGTTCCGTGCCTCCTTCGCAAGCGCCCCTCGGCCGATGTGTGTGCCGTGGGCGAACAGCAGAAGGCTGTGTATGCATGCACACACTTCTTTTGGGGCGTAAGTAGGCAGAGGACTCTCATGACAAGCGAGTTTTATGTTTGTGTACACTTCAGCCCGTCTCCGGGGGCTCCACTGCGGTGTGGTGTATTATCGAAGGAGGCGTAATTGAATTATTTTGAAAGCTTTTTCCTGCCACTTTATTTTCTTGTTATGAGGTAGTGCACAGCTTGCCATGAGATTTTTTTTCAGGATCTTGGCTGTTTCGGATTTGTTGGGGCAATGCGATTAAGCTACTAGTAAAGCCCGGGTCACCCTGAAGGATAACACTTTTCCTCATAAGCTTGTCACTGGAAGAATAATCATATTTCCAATGTATATTAACATCATTCGGGGAAGAAATACAATCTTCGAACCTCAATAAAATCATTTTATTTACAAGCATTGATTAAACAAACGCAGTGGAGGAAAAAAAAATCTCGAATGTCCGCTCATAAATGGCACACAATAAAGCTGCCATCGTAAAGCATTAATGTTAAGATTTGCGCCCACGAGTTTACCAAGCAAAAAATATGAACAAAGTTACCACGGAATTTAAACGTCAAACAAATCGCTCGAAAATTGGCCATAAATATCGGCCCCAAAAACGCAACCCGCTCGGCCCGCTAGCATATGTAGTTATTCCGCGATCGGCGTCACAACAAGGGAGGTGTGAAAAGCCGCACGATACGAGTTGATACCGATTTAGCGTATTTTTTTCACCATGCCGCTGTTTGTCTAGCTGACAAAATCGATTGGGACAATTCGCACCACCGCAAGACAACACATTGGAGGGTGTTCCTCTGGTGGAGGCCATAAAAAAGTACGCCCCACGACGCACGTCACACAACACTTGAGCCGAACTGTGGCGCGCGGCGCGTTGTAAGTCGGTTACTGGTGCGGCGGGATGCAAATTTGTCTCCCAGGGCGTTGACGGTTAGGGGTCGTGGTGGGTTTCGTTATTGTTTCAAAAAAGTTCCCATAATGTGTTCGAATGGAGCGGGTACTTATTTTGGGTCGTACTTTTGAACCGTGCGATACTTGATATGCCTTAGGTGGGTCAACAGTGCCGCTTGTACGATGGTCACTTTGGCGCTGATGTAGTGAATTTATTCGTGGTCGCAGTTCGAAAGCCGTAAAGGGCGTTCAAAATCTATATAAGATAAATGATTTTGGTTTTCCATTCGAAAATATGATCATGGTTTGTCCACTTTTTTGAATGCTCTAATTCAGCATACCTTTGTTCATATGAGGTATTCGAATGTTTCAAAACATATGAACAAAATTGTCTTTTTCATGATTTACAGTAGTTTTATAATATATTTTTACGGATTGACATGTTTTAAAGGATTATAAAATCCACCTTCTATTTGTGTCAATGCGCCCCTTATTTGAGCTAACTTTCAATCAATCATCAGATGATTATTTGGCACGTATTCAGACCTTTTCTGGATTATAACACTTACAAATATTGTAAACATCATTCCTGCACACCATTTGTATGATATTTACATAGCTAAACCATTAAATTAACGCATTTTGATGAACTCAATACTGATCATGAGTTGTCCAATTCCCTGATGTTGTTTTGTCCACATGATTTCTATGGCAACCGCTTGGCGCGCTGCAGTTTGTTTATTGTGTCCTTCGCGTATAGCAGAAATAAAGTTTCACTGTGTTGAGTGTGTTGAGGTGAACACTTTTAAAATGCCCAAGAAAAGGCAATATTCTGAAGAAAGTCTAAATTATGAATTATGAAAGGATCAATATGATGGCAGTAAACTCAAGCAATGAAAAACGCAATATCTATTTGAAAATTCGAATCTTTTCATTCAAATATGGTGATTTCTAAAACCGGGCAAACCATGATTATTTTTTGCTGCAAACCGGGCAAACCATGATTATTGCATGCTGCCATACAAATGAAACACAAATTTCTGCATAACTCGAAAACTAATCAAGTAAATGGAGCCAAATTTGGCATGTGAAGGTTTTAGGGGGTACGAAACGTTTCTATGGTGGTTAAACACTCAACCCCCTCTCTAGGTGCTACCATACAAATTAAGCATAAATTTCTGCATAACTCGAAAACTAATCAAGCAATAGCATGTGAAGGTTTTAGTGGGCACGAAACGTTTCTATGGTGAATAGAAGCACCTCCTGCCTTTCTGAGGCTGCATTACTGCATTACTCGAGAATCAATCAAGCAAACGGAACCAAAATTGTACATGCGGAGGTTTCAGAGGGAGAGAGGGTTTGCATAACTCGAGAACTAATCAAGCAAATTGAACCAGAATTTGCATATGGAGGTTTTAGGGTCTATGGTGCTTCGACACACCTACCTCCTCTTCAAGGGCAAGGGGGCTGTCGTACAAGTGGAACACAAACTTCTGCATAATTGATGATGATGATGATGACCCACCTCATACCCATACAAAGGTTTGAACAGGTCGATTTATCTTATAGATAGTATTTATGTTTGCATTAAAGTTAAGAGACCAGCATTATAAAGCAAAAACAAAAACGAACTTAATCGAACATTATAAATTGGCGGAAACTGTAAAAAAAAAATGTTTCTATCCGTGTCAATATTGACATAATCATAGTCTCAACATCAAATCCAAAGCTTTCTCAAGGCCTGTCAAGAAAATTTCGAACACGGGAAGATCCTTGACTGATTGGGAATTTAACACAACATCTAAAAGTGTCAACTAAGAACATATTAGAGATTTGCCACTATTCAGAAATACTCGATATAACCATCTTATGGAAAGATAGTTTACGACAATTCTGAATGAGCTATCCCCATTCCAGTTTCCACTTCAGACCCCATATAAAATTCCATTGTGTATCGGTGTTCTGCCAGTGTTCATTATTAACATAGTCCAGACCTACCAAACGCGCGCGAGGCTAAAACTTCGTTATTATTTTTTACAATATACATTAACAGTACGAACATGGCAGGTTTTACCTGTAAATGAATTTTGTAAATGTCAATCAATTATAAACATAAATAAATTTTTAAGCAAAAATTTTATGGAAACCTGTTTACAAAACAGATTTTACGTGTAAAATACAAATTTTCTTAAACCCTGCCATTGTTGCCGCACGTTTTATTTCTCTGGGCATCGAATTGAAAAAAATTATACCTTTATACAACAACGAATTCTGTGACCTACTAAACATAAAGTTTGGTGTTCTTGCATCATTCGCGTTTCGCGTATTGTATCTAGGAACATCACTTCCTCTTTCAATTCGATCACACAAATATCGAGGCAGCATACCGTTTAAAATTATAAAGATGAACACCATTGTCAAGTAATAAATTCTTTGCCTCACAGATAGCCACTGTAGCGAGTCCAACATCAAACTAGAGGAAGTGTATCTACTACATTTTAAAATCAAACGTATTACCTTATTTTGCAAACGCTGCAATCTCGTTAATTGTGTATTGTTTGCAAGGAATAGGATCGACGAGCAAATATCTATATGCGGTGAAATCAAAGATTTGTACAAATTAATTTTACTGCTTACTGTCAGCTCTTTCTTCAAACGACACAAAACGCCGTACTTCTTGGCAATCTTTTTGATGACATTATTAATGTGAGACTTAAAAGTTAAATTGTCATCAATGACAAATCCTAAGTATTTTATATCTTTCACGCGTTCTAATGTCTCACCGTCTATTTCGAAATTAACGTCAATACTGGAGTTTGCTGCAGAAATGAGCATGTATTTTGCTTTGCCAACATTTAACTTTAATTGCTTAAATTTGAGCCATTTAGCCAGAGAATGCAAATCTTCGTCTATGTGCTCCGCGGTTTCTTTATATCCTTAGCTGCGATGAACAGGACAGTATCATCCGCGAACAAATTAATGTCGCAATATCGTAAAACCCGTCGCAGATCATTTATATATAAAATGAACAATATGGGCCCTAAAACACTTCCCTGTGGCACCCCGAGTGAGTTACCAATGGGATCGGAAACAGAATCGTTGAATCGAGTCTTTTGAGTTCTGTCGCACAAATAGCTTTCAAACCATTTGTACGCCATTCCTACAATTCCAATGCGCTTCAATGTTTGCAACAACAAGGGCCTAGAAATTGTTTCAAAAGCGCGAAAGAAATACCGTAAATATAGTCTCTTTCGCCTCGATGTTCTATTTCCATTTTGCTAACACCAGGTTCAGTGCGGTTTCACAAGAGTGTCCCTCTCGATATCCCGACTGTTCTGGCATTAGCAAATTGTTGTTATCTATAAAATGAATCAGCCGACCTTTCACAACAAGTTCTCACAGTTTTTCTAATATGTGCAACATGTTAGTAGGGCGGTACTCTTCGGCTTTATCCGTCCCATTTACTTTGGATTGGGGATTGGAATCACAAGGGATTCCTTCCAAACCTTTGACACGTGCCCAGTTCGTAGAGATTCATTTATCAGGTCGAGATCGTGTCCAATGACATGAAAACAATCTTGAATCACTTTTGCGTTGACATTATCGGTACCAGCCGATTTTTTCAATGAAAAATAAATACCTTTCAAATCAGCAAAAATGATAAGTGAAAAACAATCTAGTCTGCAATTGATAATAATCGGCTGTATTATTTCGACAGGTTCACTAACCAACTCAATACTTTGGTTGATCAGTAGAACACTATTAACGAAATAACAGTTAAATTTATCTGCAATAATTTGGTCTGACTGTTCTTCTGACCTTCCGAAAACTATGGAACGCGATATACTATTTTTAGAATTTAATAATATTTTTAATATCTTCCATAGTCCTTTGCTATTATTTTGATGTTCATCGATTTTCCTCTGTATATATTCACATCTTGTCTTTTTCAAGGCCTGTGAATATATGTTTCGCGCCAAAGTGTACATATTCCAATCATTTTCTAAATTAGTTCTTACAAACTTTCTGTACTTTTTGTCTCTTTTGCGTTAGACGCGCAGCAGATCCAAAGAGTACCAGCTGTTCGAATTGCTTAAATCAATATATTTTTCAATTAATAATTTATTCGTACACTCTTTCAAAGTACTAGTTAGAACAGCTATTTTATCATTCAGATGTCCAGTAGTTGCTTCAAAATCCAGGCTTGCCGACACAAGTTGAGACATAGATTCTCGAGAATATTGTTTCCAGCATTTGATCTTTACTTTGTTTCTATCACAGTCCTTGTGTCCATTCTCAATGTTAACAAAAATTGTCTCATGGTCAGTTATTTTAAATTTGGCCTCTGTCGAAGAATGAACAGTAGCAAAATTTGAACAGACGTGATCAATTAGAGTTCTACTATGTTAAGAAATTCGAGTAGCTTCGATAACCGTTTGTTTTAGGTTAAAATAATGCGATAATTGTTTCAACTGATTCGAATTTCTAAATAAAGCCAATCAATGTTAAAATCGCCAGTAATTACATTTAATTCACTGACATGGAACATTCTCCCACCAGTTCTCCAAAATTTCAATAAAACGCTGGTCACTGGAACTAGGGGAATGGTATACAATTCCATGATTTCCCATCTGCATGCCTCTTTCAACTGAAATAGCCAAGAACCAATTATTTTCAACAGATTCAACCGGATGTTGAATTTAACTGATTCTTTTAAATAAATTGCAACACCTCCACTGCGTTTGGAGTGGGACAAGCAAAAAGCAACTTTATAACTCGGTATGTTGTACTGGTCAAATGAATCTTCATTAACTATGTGAGTTCAGCAAGAAATACCATTTGAGGTCGCATGTTTTCTACAAGTAATCGCATTTCTGCGTAATTTGTAGAAAGCCCAGCTATATTCAAATAGATTATTGCTGACTTACATTCACGTGTACTTTTCCTAAATGGCTATTTAGTTGTTTGAAAAATTTTGCTTTTTTCTTCTCCAATTTCCAATTTCCAATACACAGGACACTGTGTACTGTAAGCTGGTTGATTTTCATCCAAATTCAATTTTTGTTCTCTATTTACTTTACAACTATTGATGCATTTCCATTCGGTAGATGAGCACTCAGATGTTTTATGTTTTTCAGTACATCTAGAACATATCTGTTCTTTGTTGCAAACTTTACTCTTATGTCCGTATGCTCCACATTTGAAACAACGTAAAATATGAAAGGACTCAACCACGTTACATCTATTCCACCCGATTGGTATGAATTGCTAAACCTTTCTCCAAGATTGTTTTCAATTACATTTTTTACGTTTTCAATATCATCCCCGGCCGCACACTCAACAATAATCGAGCCATCATTCGAAAACTTACCAAGCAAATGGATCCATTTTTGTGATGTGAGGATTTTTGGGTACAAGAAATGTTTCTATGATGGTATGACACCTCTCGCTCCTCTGGAATGGACGGGGGTCCCATAAAAATAATAATCATATTTAAACCAAACATATTCCACCCAAACATAACAATTGAAAATTTTCGGAAAACTCTCAGGAAAAACTCGGAATGAGAAAATTTGAAAAATTCAATTCCTACAATTGACAAGCGTTGTGAGTCCATTTGATGTTTGCGCTAACGAAATTGATCTTCGTTCGAAAGTGGAAATGAATTTTAATGTGATAAGTGATAAAAGTAAAACTCGAGAATGGAATTGTCCAATTTAGGACTGTCTTTATTCTATTATATTTTCTGTATCAAACATTTATTCCATGTAACGGAGAAACATGTTATTTGCAAGTGGCTGAAAAATCTTGAACGAGAATTGTGTCTGAAAATAATCTGATATTATAAGAGTTTTAAATTTTGGTAGAAGTACTATGAATTTTATAGTAAAAGGTAATTTTAAAGGGCCGATTAGAAGATCAATCAATGAACAGTTCTGGGATTGAACCCATGAACGTGCGCTTAGTAAAAAACGTGAATGTGAAAACGAAAAATAAAATTTGGGCGGGACGAAGTTTGCCGGATCAGCTAGTAAGTTACAAAAATGAAATAAGTCAAAATAGGTAAAAACGAATATTATCATGTGACACTTTGAGATTGAGACCGAGGCTTGTCGTTCATGAAACAAGAAATGGAAATAATTTTATCCGGTACTAGCTGACCCGGCAAATTTTGTCCCGCTCAAAATGGATTTTTTGTCATCTATACCTTCAAACATTCACGTTTTCTTACTAAGCGAATGTTCATGGGTCCAATCGCAGAACTGTTTATTGAATGATCTTCTAATTGACCCTTTACGATTTTCTTTTACTGTAAATTTTCTAGTACTGCTACCGAAACACACCATTATAATATCTATTCAACACAACACAATTCTCGTTCAAGATTTTTCAATCACTTGCAAATAAACCGGTTCTCCATTACATGGAATACATATTTGATACAGAAAACATAATAAAATGAAGACATTTCAAATCAGACGATTCCTTCCTTGAGTTTTGTACTTACCAACACATTTGGCGATCCATTTTTATTTATATAGCTATAACATATAGCAGTGCGTTTTGACATAGAGCTACGTCTTTCATTATTGGCACCATCAGAGAGCAGGTCACGTTTTTATGAAATAACGTTAACGTTAATAACTATTTTTGCCGTAAACGGATTTTGGCAATTTACATAGAAAACAAATCGGAAATTCACTATGATTTGTTTTTTTACGCTATATATTACAATCCCCTGGTGCGAAAACGGTTTAAAGTGATGAAAACTAGAAGCATTTCCATTTTCCCATACATATGTTCTGCTCATTTGTGAGCTTCCCTACCCCTGCAGTCAATAACGAGTAACTTATCGGTGAACGGCGAAAAAGAATGACTTCAAGTCTTCGTGAACAAAGCAAAGAAGAAAATTAAGAACGAAGAGGAATATTTACCTAGAGCATGAATATTGGATCTCACTGAGGCAAAGTTAGAGGCGAATGAACTTCAAAGTTCAAATCCTCTTAGAAACAAAGAAGCAAGCAAGGCAAACTTCCAGTATCGTTCTAGATACAAAGCAACGAACATCGCTTGTTCTTTCTTTTTTGCGTCATCACATGTCTTCGTTTCGGATTGAGCTGTTGACGCGATCAAATTACTTACTCGTTGATGTCTCTGGCATTGCAATCATTACATTTGACGCTATTCCATTAAGGTTCTGAGCTACACAATTGTGTGGGAATCATCAAACTAGGCTATCATCGGCTCACCAAGATAATAATGTTTCAGTAGTTTTGTGTGTGACTCGGCTTCGCATGACAGTAGCAAAACTATCTCCATCAAGAATGACAGCTAAGCTAATCGAGACTGGGAATATTACTAGAAAGGGCTTCTGTTGAGAAGAGCGCAAAGCGGAGATAAGTGTGTGTATGCTTAGTTGCTTCAAGTCATCGATATATGGCTTTGTGTGTGCTTCATAACACTTATGTACAAATAGCATCTTCGCTACGTTGTAACACCATTTGTATCTGCTCCCGTGTACATTGGCCCTGTCGCGATTCAACAATCACCTAATATTTTTGATTATGCAGCCGCGATAATAAATATTAACAAAGAGGGAGGTAGCGGAGCAGGAATATTTGCGCTAAGGTATGAATAATGGATCTCTGCTGAGGTAAATATTCAGACTTGTGTCTTGGACACAACCTCCTATTTTTTTTTTGCTCGGCGATTTTTGATACGGATAGTTCTATTGGTCAAATGTTATTGTGTAAAATGACAACAACCGGACATTTTTCTAACTGGCTGAAAGTCACTATGATACAGCAAACAAAAATGCAGTCTTTGGAGATTTTTGGACGAAATGTAGCGTCTCTCGATATCAGAGGTACCTAAGGATGCAAACCCTCCTAATGTATTTCAACTACCTTCAATTGAAATATTGGAATACTTTTGCAGGCATAATCCAATGAAATACTCGACTGACACAGCTAAACTGTCGGCTAACTGTCGTAAAACTGTCGGAAAGTGTGTCAATGTATCTTTTCAAGTAAGATAATAAGTGATGCTTGCGAATGAAAAAAACCAGATTATATTGTGTTGCATTTGGACCTTTTTGAAAAAAGACTCTTTCTATCGAGATCGATATATCTGACATCTTAATCACAATCCTCTCTTCATGGGTTCAAGGGTGTTTTATTTAACAATATTATAGCAAATGGTCCCATTTCGACAAAATCTCTAATTACTGTTTCGTAATCTAAACGGTCATAAAGTTTTCGAGTCACTTATTTATTCATGACATAACATTGTAAAAACTAATAAAACATATATTTTCGCTCCAAAATAATTTATCAAGTGCCACTTAAGGGGGTCTTCGTAGCTACTTGGTTACGCGTTCGCTTACTAAGCGATCGATCGTGAGTTCAAACTCAGGGCCCTCAATTGACCATCTCTGTGTTGTTATAGAATAACTACGTCCACGCAACCATCATCAGCGATGGAGAACGATCCACGGTCGAAATAAGATCGATTCATCCATACAACTGCTCTGCTCTGCAAGAAACATCGGGCTGTTGTTCTATAAATAACCCAACAATGATCAATATCAACTGTCTCCGCTGTCCGGTCTGCTGAACAATGGAAGAACAGATAGAATACCCTTACGTCTAAATGGCTACTACAATTTATAGAAACATAAAAAACATATGTACATGTACACGATGAAAACCCGGCTCTGTTACAGATAAAATGCTAATGAGCCTAAGAAATAAATAAATGGGATAAAAAAAGTGCCACTTAACGTTGATAAAATTTATGCCAATTACAACAATTCACGTAAAACAATGGAGCAGAATCATGTTACGCCTAGACCAAGACTAACCCTCAGATGGGCTTCCCATACAGCATGCATTTCATGCCTGAATCTTATCTGATTTCGAAGGAAACACATCCCTTCGATCTGTCAATCGTGTCATTAATGATCCATTGTTGTCTAACAAGAAGATTATCTGCAAACTGTGCGTGTTGATGTTCTTCAATCACAGAGCCAATTGTTCATTCTTAACGCACGGCTTCATCGTTTATCTGTCGACCACAATCGAGTGGCTAAGGATGAACCCTCGTTGGCGGGAAACTCGTTCAAGTGTCAACACGTGCTCTTTCTCTCTCTCTCTCTCGAAGGATACTCGAAGTTTAAATGGCTATCGTTAGTGGGTGCCACAATCAAGTGCCGAACGCCCTTCATTTAACGCAACCGACGCAACGTCGCCGGCGCTCATTTGAATTTCGCGCTAGTTTCCTAACTGAAATTCCCAGGCTCTGGAGTCCTTCTGCCGGAAGGAAACCTTCTTCCAGGCTTCCTTTGAAAAGTCACCGTGCAAAAGGACATTTAAATCCACCGCCAGCCAGAGTCACAACTATTCATTACGCAGTAATAATAGCCTGCAGCAGAAAAGATTGCAACTATTTTGGCTCGATAATTGCTGGGTAATGGAGCGATCCCGGGAAGAAATGAGCAGGAGAACAATACAACTCGTCGTTCCCCCTTCGTGGCAGAAAAGCGACGAAATCACGACAAAAATTTGACTAAATGCCGTCAAGTCAAAAGTCTTCGGGACGTCCGACAACAATGCCGCCGAGGACCCCTCTTCTCTTCGCAAATCGTAGAAATTCAACACCGGATGTTGAAACAATAGCGCTCAAGAAGGGGCCTCAGCGCCGTCACCTCGAACTACTCGGTTCGTTCTTTTCCATTGTTCCTCCGGAACTTGGAAGGGCAAAGGCAAAGGACAGCTACAACAAGAAAAACTCTCTTCAATAAAGTGAAAAGTAATGAGTGTATAATTTACCTCTCAAGCAAAAATCCGGGACAAATACGGACGGGATTCGGGACTCGACGGAAGAATGCATCCTCAACGGCTATTTTGAGAAGCACAATATTTGCTGACAAATTGAGCATTTAAGAGGCAGGCAGCTTGAAATGATTGCACCGAAGGATTTGCCGAAGTGCATAATATTGATTAATATTTTCGATGCTTTCGCCGGTAGGATAATTGAAAATTGTGGTTTCACTGATAGTGATGGCTCTTGCTTTCGATGGGGGAAATAATGTGCATGATGAATAATCAGTTTGGGTGGTTTGGGTGGCAGAGGGAAGATCAAACGCGGTTTTGGGTGGCCTGACCAACAATTAATTGTCTGATATGATACCTGTGATCAACAAGTTGAGGTAAACAGGAAACGCAATTTGGTTTGTCATTAGTTCAAAGAGCTTACGATACCGATTAAGTATTTCTGTACACAACGTGGTTTGTTATAATTATAAGTAAATGGTTATAGAAAAAAAGACTCACACGGGAGATATGGCGTATAATATGGAATAGTCTGTGTCATGGTTGATTTTTAGAGGTGGATTTTTTTGCTAATTTAAAAGCATCAATGCAATCATAGTTATGGAAGCAAAGGTCAAATTGGATTAATTGTGCTATGAATAAGTGCACCTATCGTGTTTTCTATAGTATGACAGAATTGTTCCAGGAGAAGAAATTCATAATTTTAGAATAAATAAATAAACGTGAACGTGAATTTTGAAACTATCAACACAGTCACTGATACCAATTTGAAAATAACCGATCATGAGACCTTAGTTATCAATATTGTAGATAATTTCGTGGCAAACGACGAGTTTGTTAAATTAAAGTGCTGGAGGAAATATTCGAAACATGCTGTTTCGAATCTTGTGACGAGAAGCCTGGATTTTCCATTCGAGGTCGATAATTTAGATGAATCAGCAGCTGTTCTAACTATTACCTTGAAAACGTGTACAAATCAGATAGTGACGCAAAAGTTTATACCTTTGAAAAACTCGAACAGCTGGTACACTTTGGTTCTTTTGCGCCTTAAACGTGAGAGAGACAAATGGTACAACAAATTTCGTAGAACAAATGATGGAAATCATTGGAATATGTACACGATCGCGCGCATTAGATATTCACAATCGATTAAGAAAACTCGTTGTGAATATATTCAGAGGAAGATTGATCAGCATCAAAACAACAGCAAAGAGTTATGGAAAATTTTGAAATCTTTATTGAAACCTAGTAATAGTAAACCGCGGTCCATAGCTTTTCATGGCACACTTGAACAGTCTGAACAGACTATAGCATCTAAGTTTAATGATTATTTTGTCAATAGTGTTTCATTGATCAATCAGTCCATTGAATTGGTCGATGAACCTGATGAAATAAAACAGCCGGTTGATAGTAATTGTAGATTTGAAACATTTCACCCAATTACATTAAATGAACTTAGAACTATTTGCTTTTCTTTAGGAAAAACGGCTGGAGTGGATAATGTTAATGCTAGAGTTATTCAAGATTGCTTTCATGTCATTGATCACATCTTGCTGGACTTTATTAATAAGTCTTTATTAACTGGGCATGTGCCTCAGGTGTGCTCCCTTGGCCGAGTGGTTAGCGTCATAACTAACATGCCGGGTGTTCGGGTTCGATTCCCGTTCTAGTCGGGGGAATTTTTCGTCAAAGAAATTTCCTCCGACTTGCACTGTGATCACGCGTATTCTAGAGCTTGCCATTCAGAATGCATTCAAGGCGTGTTATTTGGCATAGAAATCTCAACTAAGTACTAATAAAAATGACGCAAGTAATACTACGTTGAGACGGCGAAGTTCCTCTAGGAACGTTAGTGCCATTGAAGAAGAAGAAGATGTGCCTCAGGTGTGGAAGGAATCTTTCATAGTTTCTATTCAAAAGGTTGCTGGAACGATTAAAGCCGAAGAGTTTCGTCCCATCAACATGTTGCACACATTAGAGAAAATATTAGAATTAGTTGTGAAAGGCCAGCTGTTGCAATATTTAAATCTCAACGCTTTGCTAATACCAGAACAATCGGGATATCGGGAAGGACATTCCTGTGAAACCGCATTGAACTTGGTGTTAGCAAAATGGAAAGAGAAATTAGAATGTAAAGATACCATAATTGCTGTTTTCTTGGATCTAAAACGCGCTTTCGAGACAATTTCTAGGCCCTTGTTGTTGAACACGATTCAGCGCTTTGGAATTACGAGTACTGCATATAAATGGTTTGAAAGTTATTTGTATGACAGAACTCAACGGACTATTTTTAATGATTCAATTTCCAGTCCCGTAGGGAATAATCTTGGAGTACCTCAGGGAAGTGTATTAGGGCCCCTTTTATTTATTATGTACATCAACGACATGCGACGAGTTTTACGATTTTGTGATATTAACCTTTTTGCAGATGATACTGTGTTATTCATTGCAGCTAATGATTTGAATCAGGTCGTTTTAAATTTGAATGGAGATTTGCGTTCTTTAAGTAGATGGTTGAAGTATAAGCAATTGAAGTTGAATATAAATAAAACTAAATTTATGGTAATCTCGCGAAATCGTTCTAATGAAAACGTCTCAATTGTAATTGATGATGAGACCATTGATCGCGTTCGGGAGATTAAATATCTTGGCGTGATTATTGATGACAAACTCAAGTTCAATACTCACATTGACAATGTCATCAAGAAAATTGCCAAGAAGTATGGAGTCTTATGCCGATTGAAAAACGATTTAACTATTTGCAGCAAAATACAGCTATACAAATCAATCATCTCTCCTCATTTAGACTTTTGTTCTTCCATATTATTTTTAGCCAATGATACACAAATATCGAGATTACAACGTTTGCAGAATAAAATAATGCGGTTGATCCTAAAATGTAATAGATTCACTTCCTCATCTTTGATGCTGGACGCTCTAAAATGGTTATCCGTGAAGCAAAGAATTGTCTATTCAACTATGGTGTTCATTTTTAAAGTAGTTAATGGTTTGCTGCCTCGATATTTGTGTGATCGAGTTGAAAGAGGAAGTGATTTCCATAGATATAACACTAGAAACGCGAATGAATTAAGAACATCTAATTTCTTGTCATGTGCTTCACAAAATTCGTTGTACTTCAAAGGAATAAATGTTTTCAACTCGATGCCAAGACATATTAAATGCGCAACAACACTTTAAGAGGCACTGTATTTCACACGTGAAAGCTGTCTTTAGTTAACAGTCGAACGGTTTTTTAAAAAATTTTATGACGAAGTTTTATACGAACGGATAATTAATGTGGACAATTTTTTGTAGTTTGTTTTAATATTTTCAATTAACCTGACGAAGTTTTTTAACGGATTATATAATGTAGACTATTTAATTTTTTTAAATTATCTTTTTTTTTTAATTTGTGTTGATCTCTATTATGTTTGTCATGATCTGGTGATGATGTACTATTTTTATTTTTATTTTGTTGTTTTTATAGTTGTATTAGTTGGAAAAAAAATAAAAGTATTCTACAAAAGTTTGAGCGTCGCGCGCGTGGCACAGATATAAAAGAAATTTAATTGAAAGATTTTGAGGGGCCGGTCTAGGAATTTTTCGTAAAGGAAATTCTCTCGATTTCTCTGAATGAGGATATTCATAGTCAATCCAAAACAAGGCTGGCGGTTGGACTTGTGTTCTGGTAGACCACTTGGCTGCAAGGGCCTCGTCGGGACCGTATCGGCTCTGTGGCGGACATGACTGAGTATTGGCATGTCTTTTGACATTGCAATTTTTTTGAACTTATATCTGTGAATAAAATCAGTGCGTTTTTTTGTGTTTGCTATACTGATTTCAATGTTGAGAAAAAATAAATAAATTATCTTTTAGATAACTCGCCTTGCTCAAACCTCTGTAGGGGAAGGAGGCGGGACCATCATCATCATCATCATGAACTCTTAAACCATTCCCAACGATATGTGGGTTGATGTAAGAATATAAAACCCGGTACATCCATGTAGTATTTTATAATCCAAAATAATCAACCTATCAACTATAAACAGAAGCATATTCTGTCAAATATACTACATGGGCTGAAAAGTCCCGGGATTTTTTAAAAGATGGTGCTACTAAAAAATGAACAAGATTCATTTCGAAAGGTTCATCTGAAATTTCGTTTATTTGTTAACAAACTACAGGTAGTGTCACTACCTGAGCATTCGTATAGAAAATAGGTAATTAGGAAAATGGTATTTTGAGCAAATATTGTTTCGAACAATCAATGCAGTGGTTGATGAAATGTTATTTCACTTCTGCTCCTTCGCGAACAACAGTTTATTGGTGGTTTAGTGAATCTAAAATAGGTCGTACAAGCACCGCAGAAGCTTTTCACGCGATGAGTGTCGCATTTGCCGACCGTCGACCTTAAACAGCCGGGCGTTGATGATTCAACAGCCGGTTTGGTGTTGGATGAAACGTGGATCCACTACCACATTTCTGAATCTAATAGGCAGTCTGCAGAGTTGCACTGAGGCATATTTCGAAGACTTAGACGTTTCACTGTAATATCGATGAAATTAGGGACGTCGTTGTTAGTTAAGACGGACAATCGATCGCTAGATCTTCTGAATGCAGAGGCTAATAAACGGTCGTCAGATGTGCCAGTGATCCGCCGAGATCCGAAAAAGTCTGCTAAATCGTTGAGATCCCAGTTTACTTGCCAGAATCAAATGCTCACAGATCCAGTAAATGATCAGCAGAAATCATTGCTATATGTAGAAACGTCGATCGATCCAGTGTCTAAGTCAGGAATTTCCATTCCGGTATCGCGGAAATCTGTAAGAAACCGCACCGCCGCTACAACTACTCAGACAGTAGGAGGAGCAAGCATATCAACAGCAGCAAGAAGAACGCAGGAGACTCGCCGAGAAGAAGGCAGCCCAGGAATATAAAGATTATCTGGATAAAAGGTACATAATCTTAGAGACCTTAGCGAATGTGAGAGGATCGAGTCAAACTTCCAACAACTGTCACCCACGGATTGGCGAATGGTTAGGGGCAGTTAACCCAAAGCCTTTAAAGACAGCCAAGACCCCTGTCTCGAAATCAAACCGCGAAGAAGACGACCTACCAGCGAACCAATATGAACAGTTGCACCATGAGAGTCTGCATCATGATAAGGAAGAAGCGCTACAACAGCAACAACAGGGGGATCGTCTACGGCAACAGCAACGGAAGCAGCTGGAGAGAGGCAAATAATTTGGCCAACAATTTCGGCAACAGTAACAGCAGGAGGAGAATCTTCTGCGACAGCAACAGGGGAAGCTGAAGAATAATGGCCAGCCCGAGATGAACCTACGTATGACTGGAAAAGTGAGATCTCTAGCACCAATCCGGCTAGACAAGTTGAAATTGTTGATGAACTTTGCGATGCACGTCCAAGGGATTGCTATGATGGCCGCTTTTTTATAGCCAGCATAGAAAATAATGAGCATAGAAATCATAACCAAAAATTAAAAATGAAGTGCTCCGCGCGATTCTCCAGCAGTGGTTTTAATTGAGGGGCTTAGAATGAAAGGGGTGTAAGTGATTTGATCGATTTCTCTACATCGACTCTCTCTTTTGGTCATAGCTTAGCTGCAAATACCTTCCCAGCTGTATTTGACAATGTGGAAGATAGATCAGAACCTCAACTATCGAATTATATAGCAAACTTAAAATGGAACGTTTTTGTATTTAGTAGAGTTATTAACTAAAGAAAAAGTTGATGAAGAGAAATTGATCAAGTCACTTACACCCCTTGCATTCTAGGTCCCTCGATTGCAATGCGCCAAGAAAGCTTCCGAATGGGTATCCAAACATCGCTTGCCAAAGGAAACTATCCAACGCAATCAAATATTAAAATATATGACCCCAAACATTAAACAATACGTGAGCCCCATAAGCGCGAGCCCTGTTTTATGCTGCCTACGCTCAATTTCCATTGGTTGGGATAGGGCTGCCAGAGCCCCGTGCACGTCCACAAATCCTGCGCTACAGGAGGCGCTTACTTCACGACGGGAAAGAAAAATTAGGAATTATTGGTTGAGTGCGACGAAACATAGCATTTTTGGCGACGAGGAAAACCCTATAACAAAAGTAAATGCCAAAACCAGAGAAAAAAAACAATAATGATACACTAGATGAGAGTGTAGTTCTTCTTGAACAACAGGAATTGTTGGAAGAACGCAAATCATCTCTTCTTCTTCTTCAATGGCACTAACGTTCCTAGAGGAACTTCGCCGTCTCAACGTAGTATTACTTGCGTCATTTTTATTAGTACTTAGTTGAGAGTTTTATGCCAAATAACACGCCTTGAATGCATTCTGAGTGGCAAGCTCTAGAATACGCGTGATCACAGTGCAAGTCGGAGGAAATTTCTTTGACGAAAAATTCCCCCGACCAGAACGGGAATTGAACCCGAACCCCCGGCATGTTAGTTATGACGCTAACCACTCGGCCACGGGAGCACAAATCATCCGAGGAGAATTATTCTAACGAAGACACAGACGAGAACGCGAGTGTGAACTCGGAACACGAAAACACCGAAGACGAGAAGGATACCATGGCCATAATACCGGTGGAAGCAATTGAAATTTTCTCCGTAAATTCTGCGGACTGGGATGTGTATAAAAGGCGACTATGCAGCATCTTCACAAACTATGGCATCACCGATACAAAGAAGATGGCGTCGTATGTTTTAATGAAGCTAGATCAGGAAACGTTCCGACTGTTCAATAATTTAAGCTACCCTGAAGAAATCACCACGAAATCATACGACGACATTGTTAAAATTTTTGACCAGCTATATGGACGAAAAGTACCTGTGTTTGCTGAGCGTGTGAAGTTCTATGAAGTACATCAGATGGAAGGTGAAAAGGTTAATGAGTACCACTGTCGTATTAGAGGTGCTGCGGTTACTTGTGAGTTTGGAAATAATTTATTGTTCGCCATAAGAGATAAATTCATCACTGGACTGCGAAAAGGTGCTATATCGGATCGATTGATGGAGGAAAAAGCTGACATCAAGATTGACGGAGCGGTGGGATTGCTGAACGGAAGGAGTTGCAGCAGCAGCAAGAAGTGAAGTCTTTCAACTATGTGGGCCGAAAATCACCCGCAAAAACACGAAGACCACCAATAATAATGTGTAAGGTATGCGGGATGCAGAATCATCGCTCAGAAGATTGTTTCTACAAGGACCGTAAATGTGACATATGTCACAATAAAGGTCATCTGAAACCTGTATGTCGTAAGAAGCCGAGTGAACGCAGATTTCGAAATAATTTCACTACAGATGGCAGCACTAAAGATGAAGAAGAACAAGCGTCAGATAATGGTGAATGCTCAACGTTGTGTAATTTGAACATGAAACCTTATATGCTGTCACTAGATAGTAGAGACAAAAACCCAATTGTTGGAGCAGTAAAGCTGAAGGGTCACAATCTGCAATTCGAGCTGGATACAGGAAGTCCGGTAAGCTGCATCTCTATGGAGTTATATAAAAGAGTGTTTGGACATCATGAGCTGAATCCTACCGATCGTACTTTATTCGGTTACACGGGTGAAAAAAAATAAAACAAGATGGAAAACTTCAAGTTCAAATGCAGGTGTAAGGAATTACGATGAACCTAGAAATTTATGTAATGACAGGCGGTGGACCACCTCTATTGGGACGGGATTATGTTCGGAAGGCAAATTTGTTACTGAATATGAATACTGATGGAGTTCTAAATAGAATATTGGAAAAGTATTCGGTGCTTTTCAACGACATACCAGTATGTTATCGATATGGAAAAGTGGAGTTACGTTTGAAGTCGAATGTGTGTCCAGTTTTTCGTCGACCACGACAGGTTGCTCACGGTTTGAAGGAAAAAGTCGATGCACAGTTAGACTTGCTCGATAAAAATGGAACCATTACACGAATAACTACGAGTGATTGGGGAACTCTGTTAGTTCCCATACTCAAAGCAGATGGGACGGTACGAATTTGTGGGGATTATAAGGTCACCCTTGATAGATTCCTCAAGGATTGCAAGCATCCAATTCCCAGAATTGACGAGTTACTATCCCAGTTACAAGGAAATTTTGAAAATTGATCTACGAGATGCTTATAACCAACTAGAGCTAGAGCTTCTATATTTCAAGGGATTATAGAACAACTTCTGCAAGGCGTTGAGGGTGTCATTGTCTTCATCGACGACATAATGGTGACTGGAAAAAAAGGGAGCAACTGAAGACGAAAAGTTGGCCAACCACTTAGAGGACATCGAAAAAGTTCTTCAAATACTCTCAGATGCGGGATTGAAGGTAAAACAGGAGAAATGTGAGTTTCTAAGAGACAAAATCTCATATTTGGGGTTCACCATTGACCACAAGGGTCTACATAAATCGTATCAAATGGAGCATAAAATCATTAACCTGGACGAACCGACGAACGTTCATGAAGTGAGGAGGCTTATGGGAATCGTTTCATTAGCGTGATAGATAATGAAGCATTGGGAGTAGTGTATGCTCTTTAAAAATTCTACCCACATGTTTATGGCAGAAAATTCGTCATAAGGACTGTGTAACTTGGTTCCGCCGCTGAGAATCACCCATTGCACCCGGATCACGAATGCACGTCTTACCTTGTTGGCTGTTTGACTCTCTCTGACGAGAGCTGCGGTTGTGATAATTGATCGAGCTCGAGACGGCATATACTATATGGTGGAATATGAGACGGCACGTCTTGCCTCACACAAGGACAGATCATCGACCTCTTTTGGGAATACTGGGCAAAAATAAGGAAATACCAGTATTTTCGAGTCGGCGTATGCAACGATGGGCACTTTCCATGGCAGCTTTCGACTACAGGTTAGAGTACATTAAGGGAGACAAAACTATTTGGCGGATCATTTATCGAGGGATCCCGATCCGAAACAAGAAATAGAGATCGAAAACGAAGAAGAAGCAGTTTATGTTCACTATATCGAAGGAGGGATCGGCGTCATCTCTAACTGATGAGTTAAGAGAAGCGACTCACAATAATGAACTATTGCGAAAGGTTCGTTAATATATTTTGAACGGGTGGCCAAGAAAATTATCGTCTGGAGGAGAGCTTAGAAGATACTTTGCAGTTCGCGAGAAGTTGTGCTACAGTGATGGACTGATATTGCATGGTGATAGGTTGGTGGTACCTGCACTTCTTCGGAAGAGGATTTTGGATGAGTTACACCAGTAGCACCAGGGCGAAGTTAAAACAAAAAGCTTTGCTCGCCAATTCGTGTGGTGGCCCACCTTGAACATTGATATTCATCAGCTTCTTCAAAACTGTATGGCATGTAGTCAATTTAGATGTTCACCACTTAAAACATCATCTCCGTGGCCTGAAACTAAATGTGCCTTTGAGCGAATACACCTGGATTTTGCCGGTCCAATTCGTGGACGATACCTGCTCATACTCGTAGACTCTTTCACTAAATGAATAGAAGTGTTCGTAATGACTCGGATAACTTCTGAAGCTACTATCAAATGTTTACGATCAACGTTTGCCCGCTTTGGATTACCTGCGCTTGTGGTTAGTGATAATGGTTCACAATTCACAGCTTCGGAGTTCAAAAGTTTTCTGCATGGTAATGGAATACAGCAAATAACTTCACGTAGAGGCGAATGAACTGAAAAGTTTAAACCCTCTTAAAGCCAAAAAGAAGAAGGAAATAACTTCACCTGTAGCTCATCCTCAGTCGAATGGAGCGGCCGAAAATGCCGCTAAGACAGTGAAGCTAGCTCTTGAGAAAATGTTGACTACAGAAGGTGACAGAATGATTGAGGATGCTATCGTGAATTTCTTGATGGTGTACCGAAACACACCTCACTGCACTACCAATGAGACACCTTTACAACGAATGTTTGGTAGAAGAGTAAACCTGAGATTGGAATTGGTAATGAAGGCTATCAGATTTATTTCTCCTCCGTCTGAGTCTGTGGATGATCATCACATTGAAGCTGTAAGGGAGATAGCTGTAGGTGAAGCGGTGTTAGTTTTGGACACGCGTATGCCAAACAAAAAGAGATTCGTTTGAGGCACTGTACAGAAGAGGATCGGCCGAGTTGTTTACTTGGTATTAACTGAAGAGCAACAAATATGGAAACGTCATATCAACCAGCTTTACAAACTGTCGTCAGGTAATACGTTCGATTCCACACAACCAGTGTCAATCGATACAAGTGATTCAACGATATTACCCCGAAGATCAAAAAGACTGGAAGAGAGAATGGAACGTTTGAAAGATTGCAAATTAATTGTTGCAATCTTGGAGGAGCCTATGTTGTATAACTGAATTTTGCTATAAATTAAGTGACAGATGGAATTACGTTGAACTGTTCTAAACCACACATATACACACCCGACCTATTATAAGAGTTGACAAAACTGAAATGAATAAACCAGTCTTGAATTGAAATTACCTGATGTATATCTTACTTCACGACGGGAAAGAAAAATAAGGAATTATAGGTTGAGTGCGAAGAAACATAGCAAGAACCATGGAGGGTAAAGCGGCCAGCCAATCGCCATAGTGACACGATTCGGATGGACTGTATGGACAGAATGAAGTTCCGAGAATGACACGAACCTACACCATTATACCTTTCACTTGCCTCTCCAATCGTTTGGGTAATGTGCGAACGTTTTACCCATAATAATTCCCTGTGAATGGTTCACCTGATCCATCCGGGACAAGTCTCTTCCGATGGCGTTGTACCAGTGTGATACACTTCGTTTCGAAACTATAGAACCACACATTTTTTATTCATTTATAAGACTGGCCATTTCAACTTTATTGTTGTGTTCAGGCGCGAAACATTCAAAAAACTATAATTTCAGTGTTTCATAACTATAGAACCAGATGGAAAAACTCTCACTCCTTTACAAAATTAACGTCAATTTAACATGAATTACGATATGTTTCTAATTCGTAGGTCATCTTTAATTCTCAATCAGTTCAAATAACCCACTCGGAGTGGTTACGACCAAGCTGCGCCATGTTGTAGTGGATATCTCGTTCTACGCAGAGGATACTGCTCGTTTAGGCTCTTCAAATCACTCATACTGCTGGTAAGCTGCATCTACTATTCGTCAGATCACACCTCATAAGTTCAAGTTGGTAAACAAGCTGACCAGTCCAGAATCTGAAGCCCCTATTCATTAAACCATGCCATGACCTTCCAGATTTTATGAATTGATGCCAAGTTACCCAATTATCACACTGTTTTTGATGCAAAAACAGCCGAAAATGATTCTGAAGTACTTCGTTGCACTTCTGACTGTTCATTCGTATCGATGATAAACTATCTGAACCAGGAATTTTTGAGAAAATTCCCCTCAAATCATCAAACTGCCGCCTGCAATGTTACGAGTTGAAAAATTTAATGACCCGTTCGGTAAATCCTTCCAGTATGAAGAAATTCTATTCAAGTTGAATTTTCTCAGTCAGAGAATTTCTCCTGAAGTATTGAAATCCATGGGATTAGCTCCCGCATTAGTTTTTGGTTTCGCAACTTTGGAGATGGGATTTTTATAGTTTGGGAAGAATTTTTTCAAAAAGGCTTGGTCTAGATAGCTTACCACCAACACGAATGAACAGTCAGAAGTGCAACGAAGTACTTCAGAATCGTTTACGGCTGTTTTTGCATCAAAAACAATGTGATAATTGGGTTATTTGGTATCAATTCATAAAATCTGGAAGGTTATGGCATGGTTTAATTAATAGGGGCTTCAGATTCTGGACTGGTCAGCTTGTTTACCAAATCGAAATCCTGTCAGAAACTTATGAGGAGTGATTGGACGAATAGTAGATGCAGCTTACCAGCAGTATGAGTGATTTGAAGAGCTTAAACGAGATGACCTACGAATTAGAAGCTTATCGTAATTCATGTTAAATTGACGTTAATTTTGTAAAAGAGTGAGAGTTTTTCCACCTGGTTCTACAGTTATGAAACACTGGAATTTTTGTTTTTTGAATGAATGTTCAAATGGCCAGTCTTCTAAATGAAGATAGTTGTTATGTTCTACACTATGTACTTCAATTCAACCGACTTCTTACATATCTCTGGAAACTCAGAAAAAATGAGTGGTTCTATAGTTGTAAAACGCAGTGTAGAAGCAACAGAGTCGTCTTCTGTAGCATCCTTTTTATTGTAGCGCCAGTTTCAAACAAAAAGTTGTATAACTTTGTCATTGTTGAAATTCGAACATATGCGTAGAAGGATTTTCATCAAATATGATCCTCAACAACCTCCAAAAAGAATTCGAATTTTTATATGAGAAAGGTATTTTCTGACTTTAAGGGGATGAATCAAGAGTTGAATTCTTCTTTTATATTCAAAAAACGAAAAATATATGCATAAAAAACGACAAAAAATTTGTTTTGACTCGATTTTATACAGGATTCGATTATATACAGTGAAAATAAATCCGATACTGTATATAACTGAGTATGTGTTGTATTCGAATAACTTGAAAAAAGGTGTTGGCAGTTTGTAGTAGAAACTTCCAGCAATTTCGATCCGCACAGCATAATGAAAAAAAGATGCCACGATGGACTTAACCAAAGACCAGATAAAACAAATTTTATAATGATGCGGCCGTTTTGTGGTGTTCTGTCATCATCAATACCATCAACAACATCAACAATACCGCCACCGCATCGTAGTCAAGTACGAGCTTCCATTCTGAGCTTTGTGTGTGTGCCTCCATCCACAATAAAAGGCCTCCCCGGCGGGGGTCTACACGATGTAATAACAGCATGAGTGTAGCTACCAATTTAATTACAGCCAATAATACACAATCGATAGGCCAAAATGGGGGCATAGAAAAAAGAGTTTGGCCGCGGTGGTGGCGGCTCGGTTTCATCTATTGTGGCAGCGGAAGCGACGAAGGCAGCAATAGAGGGTAGGTCCGTGCTAAAATTGACTCCGTAAAGCATTTTGGGCATTTTTTCTCTCGTTCGCTGGATAATCACACCTTGCTTCCAAGCGAGATGGGGGCTGTTTGAATTAGGAGGTAATTTGCCCTGATCCGATGCGTGGTTCCACCGGGGGAAGATTACCTCCCACAGGGAGGGGCATGGATTGACTGTTTGCGTTTTTCGTTCGTGTTTCTCAGCCGTTGTTGTTATCGGATTATCATTTATTACGTTCAATTCTTACTGCTGGCGTTATTCACTCGGGTCGTTGTTAATAATTTAATAGTGACGCTCGTCTCTCCATCCATTTCATTCGCCTCTCAATCGAGAGATAATAATTATAGAAATGAATGACTTTTGAATATCGTCGGCATTGTTATTGTTATTACTCCTTTTCGGTCAGCGGGGAAGGGAGCAGTCAACAATGGTGATCTGTAATAGCATTGGCGAAGGTGATGTGTGGTGAAGAAGCCAGAAGCAGCTACGAGAGCAGGATCAGCCGCCGCAATTTTGTGATGGTGGTCGGAAAGATTCGGCATTTGATGAAAGCCCGCTAACTGCAAAGAGAGATCTAAGAGTTCCCCGCA
The DNA here is from genome assembly GCF_029784135.1 of Toxorhynchites rutilus septentrionalis. Classification (NCBI taxonomy): domain Eukaryota; kingdom Metazoa; phylum Arthropoda; class Insecta; order Diptera; family Culicidae; genus Toxorhynchites; species Toxorhynchites rutilus. Next base: position 320,126,567 of record NC_073746.1, on the reverse strand, counting down.
GGTGATCAATATCATTTCGGATTCGAGCGTTCGGATAACCCCTTTTCATGTGTGCCGCAGGCTGGGGGATGTTTGAGAGGTGTGGAAATTTTCATACATTGTTGCATTCAGTGGGCTCCTTTCATTATGGATCGTTTATTATTGTACTACATATCTCAAGTGGCACAATTACTACGGACTATCGAAGGCCGTATCGAAGGGGCATTCATGCATTCATGGTAGTTTCGCATTCGGGTAGGTTAATCTATTTTCCACATCTTTCCGTTAACAATAGGCCACGGTGGATCGCTACAATTGGCTAGTGTTTACGGTGTATTAAATTTTTGGGCAACCGAATTGGGATTTTTAGAACGTTCATTCAACTTGAATTCATCCAAATACAATTCCGATCAAGGCTTGGTGACGTAACAGTCACGTTCTGTTGCAAATTCTCAAAAGGTTGATTTCGGAAGAGTATTCTGGATAAATATTCCTGTTTGCGTTAATGAAGCAAACTGCTTCAAACGTCGGAATTTTTGCTCCAGTTTGAGAGTGACTTTGTGATTAAGTTGACACATTATGAGACATTCTCTGGAAAAAAAAACTGTTCGACCTGTGCGCGGGTTACGTATATTCGATTTCAGATTTTGTTTTGTATGGTGTTATGTTGGTACTCACACAAGTTCAACTGTTTTCAATGTACAGGGAAACTTCGATATAACGTACCCTCGTTATAACGTACCCTCGATATAACGTACATTTTACCTCGATATAACGTACACATATCCAAAGTGTAAAGGAAAATTTTTTTCAATATTTTTTTTTGATAAAACAATGAATTATCTGTATTGTGATGCTAAAATATGTTTTGTACCTTCAATCAATTCCGAAATACAGCTGGTTTTGTGATTCCGGATTCTAAATGAATTAAGCTTTAATCAGCAGTACGAAGGTAAACATCATGAGAAAGGCTGGCTTCGTCTTCTGATTGAAGTTATTCATTAACTTTACTAAAACACCAACACACTAATGTATTATAGACTACGTTTGTGAGTACTTTATTATGCTTCGATATAACGTAAAATTCGATACAACGTACAATTTTGAAAGTGAAATGTACGTTATATCGAAGTTTACCTGTACTATCAATTTATGACGGTCGATATATCTCGTCTTTGATTTTTGCCCATTCCTATTCTCCAGCTTTTATTAGGTTGATTGGGCTTTGGTTTTCACGTCATAACGGTAAACCAATGATTTGTCACCAGTTATAACCCTCCGGTAAACTTGTGTTGTTGCGAATAAAACCCAACAGCTTCTTAGCAATGCCAATGCGATGCTGTTTTTGGTCAAAATTGAATAATTTTGATGCTTACGGCAAATTGATCACGATTTTCAGAAAAATGTAAATATTTCCGAAGTGTTTTGTTCAATCCATAGAGTAATTCTAAATGAAATCGTCCTAAAATTGCAGATTTTAAAAACATGTATTTTTGATTCGAATGAAAGTTTGTATTCAGTTCGGGTTGGAGGAAATATGAGGGATTTTTTTGACTCAAGTGTAACTTTTGAAAAGTGCGTATCAATTTTAGTGAGAGAATTCTTTGATAATTTACATCTCAAAAACTATGAGTCGTACCGTAGTAATGATGTTAAAATGTGAAGAAAATACAATGAGAAAAAACAACTCTTTTTTTTTATTTACAAAAAAAAACTTAATTTTGCAATATCTAAAATATGTATTTCATTTTTTTTTTCGTAAAAAAAATAGAGGTTATGCAGAAAATTTAAAAAATTAATCCAAGATGGTAAAACTTTTTTTGACAAACTTTGTCGAACACTGAATTTTGCATGAATATTCGGAACTTCGAGTTTTTGTATGTTAACAATCATTTTTGGCCACAAATTATGAATCCTGATGTGATTTAAAACAAAACAGCTTTCCATCAATCTGCTTCTAAATGCGGGCATTCTCGAGATATTTCTTTTTACATTTATATATGTATTTCTTATTTTTTTAAATTTTTTCATATAGAACAGAAGTCATGTAGAAAATTTAAAAAAATGAGTCCAAGATGGTAAAACTATTTTTGACAAACTTTGTCATCTTTTCCACGTTGCCAGTTGACGAAATGGAAGCGGATACAGCTCACGGGGGCACACCGTTTATTTCCCAAGGGAATCCCCGGCGCAAAAATGTGACCACTCCCAAAATTCAATCACAAGCCCCTCCGGTGATATCCCTTGTTAGCTTGCCTAAAAAATCGAGTGCAGCGGACAAGCAAAATCAGGTTCCTCCTGGCTTCCGTGGGAATAGTTCACCTTCGAACGACCCAGCACTCGAGGGGACATAAAAAACCCCAACTGTCCCTATTTTTCCGTCCAGCTCAACTTCCCAATCGGGATTTATAAAGTTGTCTGACCTTTTGGATCAAATCTTCAAGTGTTTTAATGTTTCCGACTCCATCAGAACCCTTGTCATCTCAATGCTTCCAGTATTAAAGACAATTTTACAGCAATTGATGCAAACATGGCCCCTCCTTGCAATGATTATCTCTCTTGATGTCTAATTTAGATAGAGAGGTCGGAGATAAAGGGTGTGTCACATCAAATTGCATCACGGAAAAAACGCTGTAGAAATTCGCCCAGTAGACCGATCCTTTTGAAAATTTTAGACAGTAAAATAAAAACTATTAAACAACTTTTGGTATTTTCTTTTTATTCATACTTCGAGCCCAAGCCCGTATGCTCGCACCTTCCTCTTTACCCCGTCCATAAGGTTCTGTACAACTACAAGGTTGTAGTTTTTTTTAACAGAAATCCATTTTCTCTTGAAGTCCGCCTCCGATTTGACAACTTTTGGGTTCTTCCGGAGGGCCTGCTTCATAATCGTCCAATATTTCTCTATTGGGCGAAGCTCCGGCGCGTTGGGCGGGTTAATTTCCTTTGGCACGAAGGTGACCCCGTTGGCTTCGTACCACTCCAACACGTCCTTTGAATAGTGGCACGAAGCGAGATCCGGCCAGAAGATGGTCGGGCCCTCGTGCTGCTTCAATAGTGGTAGTAAGCGCTTCTGTAGGCACTCCTTAAGGTAAACCTGCCCGTTTACCGTGCCGGTCATCACGAATGGGGCGCTCCGCTTTCCGCAAGAGCAGATCGCTTGCCACACCATGTACTTTTTGGCAAACTTGGATAGTTTCTGCTTGCGAATCTCCTCCGGAACGCTGAATTTGTCCTCTGCGGAGAAGAACAACAGGCCCGGCAGCTGACGAAAGTCCGCTTTGACGTAGGTTTCGTCGTCCATTACCAGGCAATGCGGCTTCGTCAGCATTTCGGTGTACAGCTTCCGGGCTCGCGTCTTCCCCACCATGTTTTGCCCTTCGTCGCGGTTAGGAGCCTTCTGAACCTGTATGTACGCAGGCCCTCCCGCTGCTTGGTCCGCTGGACGAATGAACTTGACAAATTCAGCTTATAGGCGACATCCCGGACCGAACTTCTCGGATCACGTCTAAACTGCTTAACTATGCGCTTGTGATCTTTTTACTGACGGATCATCCATTTTTGTCGTTCTTCACCTTCCGGTCGATGGTTAGGTTCTCGAAGTATCGTTTTAGTACTCTGCTGACCGTGGATTGGACGATTCCCAGCATCTTACCGATGTCCCGATGTGACAACTCCGGATTCTCGAAATGAGTGCGCAGGATTAATTCACGACGCTCTTTTTCGTTCGACGACATTTTTCCAAATTTACGAAAAATTGACAGTGAAGCATGGCCAACGTGATCTATACACTCTTAGCTGATTATAAGCGAAAGCTGGAGATATAATTCCTAAAAATTAAATTTCTACAGCCTTTTTCCGTGATGCAATTTGATGTGACACACCCTTTATCACTGTTTTTCAGTGGAATTGTCGTAGTCTTATCCCTAAATTGGATACATTCAAATTTTTAATTCATAACTACAATTGTGATGTTTTTGCTCTGTCCGAAACTTGGCTTTCTTCGCGAGATGATATCTCTTTCCACGATTTTAATATTATACGCTTGGACCGTGATGATAGATACGGAGGGGTGCTATTGGGGATCAATAAGTGCCACTCATTTTTTCGAATTGACCTTCCACCTATTGGAGGGATCGAAGCTGTTGCTTGTCATGCAAACATCAGAGGCAAAGACCTCTGTATTGTCAGTTTGTATTGGCCTCCGAGAGCTGCGGTTAGCCGCAAACAACTTGATGACATGTGCTCACTCCTTCCTGAGCCACGATTGATCTTGGGAGACTTCAACTCTCACGGAACTGCCTGGGGGAACCGTACCATGACAATCGTTCATTGTTGATATATGACCTTTGTAACAGCTTCAACATGACCGTTTTGAACACTGGGGAAACAACACGTGTTCCTAAACCTCCTGCTAACCCAAGTGCTCTTGACCTCTCGCTTTGCTCGAATTCACTATCGTTAGATTGCAAGTGGAATGTAATCCAGGACCCCAACGGTAGTGATCACTTGCCAATCAAAATTTCCATCACCATTGGGTCGAATTCTTCTGAATCTATAAACATGGCATATGACCTCACAAGACACATTGACTGGAAAAAGTATGCGGACGCGATTGCTCTAGCCATCAATTCCAGAGATGGTTTACCTCCATTGGAGGAGTATAACTTCCTTTCTCGTTTGATCTATGACAGCGCGGTTCGCGCTCAAACGAAACCCATCCCAGGATCCACTATTCGTCGAAGGCCTCCCAATCTATGGTGGGATAGCATATGTTCCAAGCTTTATGTAGAAAAATCGAATGCATTTAAAGCTTTTCGAAAACGTGGAACCCCTGAAAATTTTCAGACGTATTTGGACCTTGAAAATCAATTTAAAAACTTGATCAAAGGGAAAAAACGTGCTTATTGGCGAAATTTCGTGAGAGGTTTGTCACGAGAAACGTCAATGAAAAAATTATGGAAAGTAGCTCGAAACATGAGAAATCGCTCTTCAACGAATGAAAGCGAAGAATATTCACATCGATGGATTTTGAATTTTGCACGGAAGGTTTGTCCCGATTCCGCTCCTGTGCAAAAAATTGTTCGAGATATACCACAAGATAGGTGCGATCTTGATTCCGAGTTTTCGATGGTAGAATTCTCTCTTGCTCTCCTTTCATGTAACAATTCTGCTCCGGGATCGGATAGAATTAAGTTCAACTTGCTGAAAAACCTCCCTGATGTGGCGAAACATCGCTTGTTGAATTTATTCAATCGGTTCCTGGAGCATAATATTGTTCCAGATGATTGGAGACAAGTACGAGTTATAGCTATTCAAAAACCCGGAAAACCCACGTCCGACTTCAATTCGTACCGCCCAATAGCAATGCTGTCTTGTATACGGAAATTGTTGGAGAAAATGATCTTGTTTCGCCTTGATCGTTGGGTTGAAACGAATGGCTTACTCTCAGATACACAATATGGGTTCCGCAGGGCCAAGGGGACGAATGATTGTCTTGCGTTGCTTTCTTCAGAAATTCAAATGGCTCACGCCGAAAAAAAACAAATGGCTTCAGTATTCTTGGACATAAAGGGGGCCTTTGATTCTGTTTCAATAGAGGTTTTGTCAGACAAATTACAATCTCGGGGTCTGCCGCCTCTATTGAATAGTATGTTATATAACTTGCTTTGTGAGACACATTTGAACTTTTCTCACGGAGATTCGGCAGTAAGTCGGGTCTCTTACATGGGCCTCCCCCAGGGCTCATGTTTAAGCCCCCTTTTGTACAACTTCTATGTAAGCGACATCGACAATTGCCTTACACAAAATTGCAGCCTAAGACAACTTGCAGATGATAGAGTGGTGTCTGTCGTAGGATCAAACGAATCCGACCTGCAAGAACCCTTACAAGATACGTTGAACAATTTTTCAACCTGGGCCATTGGGCTAGGGATCGAATTCTCCACGGAGAAAACAGAGATGGTGGTTTTTTCTAGGAAGCATAGACCAGCAAAACCAAAGCTTCAACTTTTGGGTAAACCGATCACTCATGCTATGTCATTCAAGTATCTTGGGGTCTGGTTCGACTCCAAATGTACTTGGGGGCCCATATTAGGTATCTGAGTAAAAAATGCCAACAAAGAATAAACTTTCTCCATACAATTACCGGCACCTGGTGGGGAGCCCATTCCGAAGATCTTATAATGTTGTATCGAACAACTATTCTCTCAGTGATGGAGTATTGCAGTTTCTGTTTTCAATCAGCTGCCAAAACACACCTCATTAAACTCGAGCGAATTCAGTATCTTTGTCTCCGTATCGCGTTGGGATGTATGCCCTCAACGCATACCATGAGTCTCGAGGTTTTGGCAGGCCTACTCCCACTAAAAGATCGCTTCAATATATTATCTCTTCGGTTCCTCATCCGGTGTAAGGTTATGAACCCATTGGTGATCGGAAATTTTGAGCAGCTTATCGAGCTAAATTTTCATTCAGGATTCATGAGCTCATATCCTGAATTCATCTCCATGCAGGTTGATCCTTCTTCGTATACTCCCAACCGTGTTTGTTTTCCTGACTACATCAATTCCTCTGTACATTTTGATCTGTTCATGAAGGAGAAAATCCATGGAATTCCAGATTATCATCGATCGGGGATCGTTCCTACGATTTTCGAAGCAAAGTATGGGCGTGTCAATTGTGATAATATGTACTTTACTGATGGGTCCTCTATGAATGAGTCCACAGGATTTGGAGTGTTCAACAAATTTTTTAGCACCGCACACAGTCTTCAGTATCCTTGCTCAGTGTATATTGCTGAATTGGCAGCAATTCATTGGGCGCTGGACAGCGTCGCCTCATGACCTGTTGAACACTATTACATTGTAACGGATAGTCTGAGCTCTGTCGAAGCTATCCGTTCAGTGAGGCCGGAAAAGCACTCGCCGTACTTCCTTGAGAGAATACGAGAAATTTTGAGTGCTTTATCCAGACGCTGTTATGTCATTACCTTTGTCTGGGTCCCTTCACATTGCTCAATTCCGGGTAATGAGAGGGCTGACTCATTAGCAAAGGTAGGTGCAATTGAAGGCGATATTTATCAGCGTCAAATCGCCTTCAATGAATTTTATTCTTTAGTTCGTAAAAATACCATCGTTAACTGGCAACGCAAATGGAACGAAGATGAATTGGGCCGGTGGCTTCACTCGATTATCCCTAAGGTTAGCCTCAAACCATGGTTCAAAAGTCTGGACTTGAATCGGGACTTTATTCGCACCTTCTCCCGACTCATGTCCAATCACTGTTCGTTAGACGCGCTGCTTTTTCGTTTTAATCTTGCCGACAGCAATCTCTGTGGTTGTGGCCATGGTTACCACGACATCGAACACGTTGTTTGGTCGTGCGAGGAGTATCTTATTGCCAGATCGAATTTAGAAAACTCCCTTCGGGCTAGAGGAAGACAGCCCAATGTGCCGGTGAGAGATGGGTTGGCTGGATTAGACCTTGATTACATGTCCCAAATATATGTTTTCCTTAAAGCTATCGATCTTCGAGTGTGATTGTTCATACATCCTTTTCCCCTCCTTTTCGTCCTTCGCGAGCTATCAGTTCCCTTCCGACTAACATTAGAATAAGTTAAATTAGATGTAAGGATAGTTTTAAGAATTGAGTGTGAAGTGTCAGTGTGAATGAGAATGTGAATGTGAATGTAAACACACATCTCCATATATCCACCACTTCCAATGCATAATACTTAGCTGTAGTACAAATAGTTATTATTAAATAATTCATCAATGTTTGATGTGTAAATAGCCATCAAATAACACCTCAGAAAAAATCGCATGCCCAGCATTATACAGAACTACTAAAATTGTAAATATTGGATAGAATGATTCTTTAAAGTCTTGCCATATGAGTCATTACTGATTTTGAACATCAATTTTTTTTTCCATTCGAATTTCAGTATTTTCGATATAATCTCTTATTTACACTGAGTTGGGGTGAGAATGGTCAAAGCACAAAATTGAATTCCATGCCAAACCGATACAGTGATTGTCATATTTACATGACAATTGGTAGTTTTATTTCTCTTCGTAAAATATTAGACCCGTATTTTTTATTTTTTTCATCAGGGTGACCATTTCCATTTTATTTTTCCATTTTAGTGGTCCGAAAAATCAACTTTTCCCCCTTTTCTTTTTCCAAAGATGATCTTTTTCAATAATTCATAACTTTTGAACTAATGGACCGATTTAGATGATCGATATATCAAATTAAAGCCAATGAGCTACGTTTGGTTGAAAAACATTACACTTGAAAAAAAAACAGATTTTGTTTCCGTGATTATTCATTGTAATTGTTTTTCATAGCTTACATGGTTTCGTAACTAGGAACTAGGTTCGGTTTGGCGGAACTAGGGTATCCAAATCACATCAGGATTCTCAAGTTGGTGGCTAAAAATGATTGTTAACATACAAACATTCTAAATTCCTTAAATTTATAAAAATTCGATGTTCCACAAAGTTTGTCAAAAATAGTTTTACCTTCTTGGACTCATTTTTAAAATTTTCTACATGACTTCTATTTTATATGAAATTAAAAAAAAAATTAAAAAATACATATTTTAGATATTGCGAATTAAAGTCTTTTTTAAAGTAAATAATAAAAGAATACTAATTTTTTTCTCAGTTTAAATTTTTGCACTCTTTCTAAGAAACTATTTCTGTACGACTCATAGTTTTTGAGATATAAATTATCAATAATTTCTCTTATTAAAATCGATACGTCCTTTTCAAAAGTTACACTTGAGTCAGAAAATTCCCAAATGCTGTGGAAAACTTATATTTCCTCCAACTCAAACGGAAAAGAAGCTTTTATTCGAATAAAAAATACTCATGTTTTTTCATTCGTTGATTTCATTTGGATAGAGCAAATCCAAACTCAAACTCAAACTCAATTATTTTTAAAACCAGTACTGGTGTCAAGGTGTTGTGTTGTGCTCCCGTGGCCGAGTGGTTAGCGTCATAACTAACATGCCGGGTGTTCGGGTTCGATTCCCGTTCTGGTCGGGGGAATTTTTCGTCAAAGAAATTTCCTCCGACTTGCACTGTGATCACGCGTATTCTAGAGCTTGCCACTCAGAATGCATTCAAGGCGTGTTATTTGGCATAGAAATCTCAACTAAGTACTAATAAAAAAAATGACGCAAGTAATACTACGTTGAGACGGCGAAGTTCCTCTAGGAACGTTAGTGCCATTGAAGAAGAAAGAAGAACTGGTGTCAAGGTCACAAAACGGTAGACATTTATTGTTGAAAAATTTCCTTGAACGTTAGCTTGAAAAATTTGAAACGGATAATTTAAAAGCATACCTTTCGGGTGAAATAGATGGATCAGTTTTTTTTCATAATTTGCTAGTGTAACATGCACGAAAATGTGTAGAAATTTACTGATTTCTTTGCCTATGGTAATATAAATAATAATACAAGGGGATTAAGAATACCTGATCTAATTTAATCCACATAAAATTCTAGTCGTGCCTTTCTCATATATCGATCTGAGGTCATCAAGAGGCCATCAAGGGACCGTCAGGTTATCCTAATGTGTCCGAACCCCTTGAAATGGTTATCAATAAGCTAGTACTGAAAAACCATAAAGTTCGATATGTCACATGATGTAATTTGATCATAAAGTGGTAATTTCCCTCGGAAACCTGATCCAAAACATATCCGGGTTACGTCATTGAGTTGATATAGGCTTGAATTCATCTCAAATAAGCTAGTTTTGAAGAATCATGAAGTTTTATACTCCAAATGGCGAGTTTTGTATTGTTCTGGGTTCTGGAATAAACGGCCACTGAACTTGTTCCCGTCATATCTCCGGAACCGATGGACCGATCCCGATAAATTTTTAAGGGGTTCTCAAATGAAACAAAATGGGGCTTTAAATAAAACATGTCGCGGCCAATTAGGTTCATCCGAATCCGAGAAAACTGAGCCTCAACATTGGTTGTCTGGTTAAGAAAAAAAGTGATCTTTCATGAGGCTTTTTGTAAAATTGATTTTTCTCACTTGTTTCAATAGTACTTACATCTAGCTGGTTACTATTTCAACTCGTGAAGAAACAACAGAGTGTCAATTCATATGTTTGGCGTTTATAAATATCGTTGTATCGTTGAAAAATGTTTTTTACCATGCTTCAGAAAAAGATATTTTTTTATGCAATTTAATAAACGATTCGATGAGTACCACTAACGAAAGGAACCCACAGATGATTATTGAACGTATCGCATAAAAAAGTGTTTAATTTAATTGTATAATACTCTCAAAAAATTCAGGTTTGCCTCCGGATGACGCATTTCGCGGCAACCCATCTCATGGCCAAATTATTGCGAAAAATCGATTGGCTAGATAGGCCTGACGTAAAATTTAATCACTGAAACGAACTTTCAAATTACAAATCAGACTTGTGCAATTTTGGGAACTAGAAACCTATCGCTAGATATTCGCCTGATCTAGGAAAAAGCAGGACATGGTTGGTACACGAAAACATATTTGCGAAAAAACTGAAAAATTTGTGAAGTCTAATAGTTTGAGCTAGCGCGCGTTGAGAAACATAGAACAGTGTGAGATTGAACATAGGCAAAAGAAGTTTTTGATCGGAAAAAACAATATCATTCGAAGGGGTGACAATTTTATTTTTTTCTTATCACTACATGAGAGTAAAAAGAATCGATTATACGATGAATATAAGTCGTTTTAAATTATTTGTTTTAACCCAGAAAAACTCAAAAATGACGAGCCAACCAGGTGTGTACACTCAATTTTGCGATTGACTGTAGGTGTTGGGCTCAACTCCCGATCGGTCTAGGGTCTTCCCGGGATGGAAATTCGCTCGACAGCCTATAGAATAAATATGTTTAGTGAAAGGCTTAAGTTCTTTCGATGAGTAATCTACCTCCAGATAACCAGTCCAGTTAGTGTGATGTCAAATTTAAATTATTATCAATGGGATAACTCGTCCCGCACATACATTTGCAGGGGAAAGAGGTGGGACTATCATCATCATTATTTAAACACTATCAAAATCTAACTCAACCCAACCGAACACCCGGCATTAGATTCCATCAAGCATCGGTTAAGGTCGCAAAAAAATTTCCCCGGAAAACCAAAACATCAACCAACAAAAACAAACATCCGAACAAGTATCTTTGGCTGTTAAAACAAAATAACCGAAGGCCGAAACGAAACGAAAGAGGCCTTTCTCGAAGCACAATCGACACCCCCGAGTCGATATCACGTCGCGAAGAGACAACGAATCCTGGCTGTCCTAATTGGGCTGTAAACTGTTCTACGGTCGGGTACCGTACCGTATTGGTATTGTACAAATCCGGAGTTTGACTTTTGCACTTTTAGCTTTTGCCAGTGCCCACAAAACTCTAGGTTCTGTTGTTGCTGTTTTTTGCCTTTCGTTGTAGATGCAGGAGCAATCGAGAGGGAACGACCATAAAATTGCAGTGTGTGGGTGCAGCGAGAGGAAAACTTTACAACATATTACAAGGATAATTAACCATTTCCAGAAAGTTGACCTCCGATGTTGTTTTTTGTCCTCGTGCAGATATCCCTCCGAAGAAGGAAGTGGGAGGTTATTTATGGTTTTATTGACTTTTTTCTCTGTCGATTCTGACTTTCAGGAAGGAGATCTCCGAGAATTTCCTCGAAGTAGCAGCTTATGTTTTAAGTTGGCCATCGAAATGTGACCAACCTGTGCGATTATGTACATTGGGTTTCGATTTGATTTCACCTCGATTGATCGATTCCATTCCGGAAGCTACGCGTTTCGATTTCGCGCCATGAGGTCCTCCCGCCGTGTGGTCTGGCCCGTAGCTGAGAAGTGGTAGCGCTGAACGCTGAACGTCTGTCTGCCGGTTGCGATTAGTTTTAGATTTCTCCGTCTCATGCCGTCACTGTTTGGGCACGGTTTATTTTCTCCCCGCGGAGTGTTTGAAAGTATCTGTCTCTCCCCCCGAAAGGAAACGGGTTATTTAATCCATTTGCCTAATTCGTATCGTACTGCGTAACTTATAAGGTTTTCCCCCGCTGACATACGGCAAGACCGGTGAGCGTGCGTTTCTTCAAACATTGATGATGATTGGTTCGATTTGAAGATGTTTTCTATTTCGACACTTTTCCCGAGTTTTTAGTGCTTTTTTTTTCGTTTCGCCCGCCGAAAGGGTAACAATGGAAAGTCGGAATAGACGAAGAATTACAAAAGAATTATTGTTGCGAGGATGAAGTGATAGCTTCTATGCAACTACAAAGAGAAGCCATTTTCAATTACTTTTCGGAGTGCCACCTCCTGCGTTGAATATTGATAGACGCGGTTTTATGAATGTAGACCGCTAGCTTTGATGTTCCTCCCGCGTCGAAGAAGTGGGGACCATTGAGGCGAATGGATCGGTTGAGCAATTTTCGCCTGAAATCGCACTCTAAATCCGTTGTTTCGGAGATCAAAAATGGATCGAAAACAGAGCGAATAGAAGCGCTCAAAAAAAATTATTACGATTTAAAATAGTTTTATAAAAACGTACAACTTGACGATATTAAAAATGTTTAATTGCACGTATCTTAACTCATAAATGGAAAGACAATAATGTATTTTCTTTATTCATCACGCTATTGTGACACGTGGATTCACTTCGAGTGCATTTTCTCTCCTTTTAGAATGATGTGTTCGCTGATGATGGTAAGTATTTGGTACAGGGATGTGTGAGTTACATTTATCAATTGACTTCACACTGATGCTGTTGTTGCTGGTAACGCTCTGCGGGTGATTGATCTAACCAAAAAATAAAGATGATTTGATTTTATTAGATCTATGCTGTTCTGTTTTGTGTTAGAATTAGGGGCAGCATTCAAACATTCTTCATCCAATTTCGAGCCAATACAGCGAAAAACGTTTGAAAATAATTGGGATTCACTACTTTTAGCATTCCAATTGCATACGACCGTATTGCCTCAAATTACTAACACATAAGCTTTACTTACCATTAAATAAAGTTTGCTTAAAAAAAATGAACAAATTTCACTAATTTTTCATGCGTTCATTTTAACAGATAATATTTCCATCGTCAATCATTGTAATCATTGTAACATTGTAAGTTTTGTTCCATTATCTTTCACGAATCTTAAACATAGGGTAAATGATCTTGGTTTATCCGATGTGGGGTGTTTTTACGCAACTAGTAAATGCAAATCGATTTTTCTTTATGAAAATCACATACAAACGCTACGAGTTTGGGTTTGTTGAAAAGCCCCAAGTCTCTAGTAGCTACTACTACCATAAGGCGTTGGAATTATTCAAATTTTTATGTTTTTAACGAATTTCCGCAGAGAGAAGTTATGATCATGGATCATGCTTTGTCCAAAAACTGATCATGGTTTGTCCGGTTTTAGAAATCACCATTTTTGAATGAAACACATTCGAATTTTCAAGTAGATGTTGCATTTATCATTGCTTGAGTTTACTGTCATCATATTGATCAATTCATAATTTAGGCTTTCTTCAGAATATTGCCTTTTCTAGGGCACTTTTAAAGTGTTCACTTCAACACACTCAACATAGAGAAACTTTATTTCTGCTGTGCGCGAAGGACACGATGAACGAACTGCAACGCGCCAAGCGGTTGCCATAGAAATCATGTGTACAAAACGACATTAGTGAATTGGACAATTCATGATCAGAATTGAGGTCATCGAAATGCGTTAATTTAAAGGTTCAGCTATGTAAATCTGATACAAATGGTGTGCGAGAATGATGTTTACAATATTTGTAAGTGTTATAATTCAGAAAAGGTCTGCATACGTGTCAAATAATCATCTGGTGATTGATTAAAAGTTAGCTCCAATGAGGGGCGCATTGACACCAATAGATGATGTATTTTATAATCCTTTAAAACATGTAAATCCGTAAAAATATACTGTAAAACTACAGTAAATCATGGAAAAGACAATTTTATTTATGTGTATTGAAACATTCGAATACCTGATTTGACAAAGGTGTGCTGAATTAGAGCATTCAACAAAGTGGACAAATCATGATCATATTTTCGACTGGACAAACCAAAATCATTTACCTTACTATTTTCCCAGAACATGTTTGCTTTGCCGTCGAAAACCTTTCAAGGTATTTTCATTTCCAGTAAGTCGAAGTTTACCCTTGAGAGAATTTTGCAGGGACCTGAAATATTTACTCTGAAGTTGAATATTCGACCAGTTGAGTCGGTAGAATAACAACTCCCAGATAGACTTCAGAATCATTTTGTTTTGTTTCCAAAAAGACATGAACTTTGGCGTGGTACTGATAGAACAAGAAGCCTATCACAATGACAAATTTTGAAAGTGTGTCCTTTAATTTGTCCTGCTGCGAGCAGCACTTGTGGAATTTTCATTCCTTTTTCAGTCTCTCCAAATACAGAGTATGACTTTCTTCGGGTAAAGAAGGGTTTGAGTTTAGCTAATGGTGATTTGTTTTGATATTGTACTGATGAAAATGGATATTATAATGGTCCATGTTCATTACCGGTAACAATTTGCTACGAAACGGGATTTTCGTTGCGTTCAAGAAGCGAGGTGGAAATGCAATCATCAAATGTTTTTCGGTCAAATTATGTGGATCGCAAACCACATAGCTGTTTACGTATTTTCTTCAATAAATGATGCACTTTTCAACGACAAATACGTTTGATTTATAAAAGACGCTTACATATTCTTATTTCTTAAAATCTCATACTCGAAGTATTTGGATGTTATTTGCTGCAAAATATATAACCTGTATCTTCTTTATTTTGTAATACACAGAGATAGAGTATCTTTCTTTTACATCAATTTCGAGTTTCAATAAATGTTGACACTATGCTATGATAACGTGAATCACTTTGGAATAGATATATAGTAAGCGAAAGAAAAAATAAGTGATATACAAGAGCGGATAGGAGTGCTTTGGCACGGATTCCAGTATATTTATCACGAATCTTTTTTTATTCTGATAAAGTAAAAAGAACAAATTCATAAAAAAATAGGATCATCTCAGAAAAATCAGGCAAAATTGAGTGTTTGTCAGGATATCAGGAAACGTGTCAAAAAGCCTGGGAAATCCTAAAAAATCAGGATAGATCTCTAATTAATTAATATGTTACAACCTATGAGTTTTCAAACCAAATTTGACAGCGCTGACAGTTAAACTGCGTAAGTTATAGCGAAAACAGCAACTGCGTTTCATGGTTTGTGCGTACTGTGAGCTCCATCCCGCTGCGAAGAAAGAGGACATCGTCAAGCACTTTGAATCTGGCGTATACGCCCGTTCCGGTATATATAATATCTCCTGGAGAGGAATGAAGGCATTGAACGGGGAGGTTTACAGCACAAATTCAGTGCCAAAAGTTGCCTCCTTCATCTAAAAACATAATCCGGGTGAGGATGTGATGTTTGGACCGGAGCTGGCCACCACCCATTACGCAAGTCGCTGGAGGAGATAAACCGCATGAAGACAGCTGCATCCCTTCGAGAATTTTTGGGCAAACCAAAAGTGGAAGGTCTACTCCATCAATTTTATGGCGAAAACGGAGGAGGAACTAATAGATAATGATGAGAAAGAACTCTACAAATAATCAGTTCCTCCTTAGAACTTTGAATAACGTTGAAACGAAAAAGTTTATATAGTTTTTTATTTACTTACTAGTATAGTCATAAATACTGGTACAGGAGTAAAAGTACTCCCGTAGTAGAATGTTGGTGATTGTGTGTTCTATATTGTAACAAACTATTTTCCTAACGTGAGATTACGTTTTTTTCGTACTTATTGGGTGCAGTATTGTAAACGGTCAACATTTTTGGTAACCATCATATACTGCCCTTGCGCGAAAGTTTAGGCTCAATATGTACTGTGAACGTGACCAAGAATCCATGGCTCGGCTCCAACAGTCACATCAGAAATAAATGCAGAGCCGCAAACACGACCATCAGTTGCACGTTTGAATGTTCTCTCTTTCTATCGAACGTAAACAGAAAAGCGGTGAAAATATGTTAATTTAATTCTATCATCCGTGGCTTTAATTCCGGCTAATTTGACTGTAGTTTTAACGTCATTTGAAAATGATATGCATTCTTTTTCTGTCTTTATTCTGTTTTTATTCTGCGTAGCTGCACACATACATCCACGATGGATGGTACTTACATGGATTGCTCATTTCAAAGCATCCGTCAAACTCTCCCTTCTCAATTCCGAATGTGTTGAATGAACGTTTTAAGCGGTGAGCGTTCCCCGTGAACACTGTTGTTTGATTACAGAACGATGAACATCTAATGGATAAAACGAAAAAAATCCGAGATGTCATATGACATTTTTAGTTCGACAATCGTTTGAATGTTTATTTATGACGCGGCACATACTTTTCCATAAATAGTCATACGATGGTGACCACCACTGATTGGGTGTATAAAATGGAAAATGGAAAAACTTTCGCATCGCGGAATATCAAACTCAGAGAGTTCATTCGCCTCTAGTATGTCTTTCAAATTTCCATAGTCAGCCTCTTGATTCTTGATTCAACCAACAAGATAAAAGCAAATTAAAGCAACGGTCTAGTGGCGAAAAATATTCAGTATGTTTCGAACTGTGAAGAAGCTCAGGAGGGCCGAAGAATACGCTCCACCGGCGAGCGAAAAGATAGTGATCGCAAACACAAACGGCATTGGTGCGTCGGGTTCATGAGGGATTTCCCTTAAGGCCAAAAGGGAATCCACCGGAGAGAAGAATGGTACCACAAAGAAGACGACCAAGAAAGTACCATCATCGAAAAGACTCGAGGCATTGAAGACAGCCGCCACACACACACACACACATACGCGCAACTCTTTTCGTTTGGTCGTCAGGAGGTCGAGGAGGAGAAACCGAAGAGTTGTCATCGTTCCTGACAATTAATCTGCCAGTTCTTCTAAGAACTTTGAGTTACGTTGAAGCGAAAGACTTTATTTATATTTTACCTTCGCTGTTCGATGACGTTGTACGTTGTATATAAAGCGAACGACAATCTTGCTTTGCTAAGTGTCCACATAGTATATATATACAGCATTTTGATACTTTGGAATTATTGTGACAAACTTTCATTCGTTTTTTTTAAAGGTGTCGTTTTTACCCAACAGGGTGTCGACCTCACCCGCACTCCCATTTTTTTTAAATTGTTTATTTTTACAGGCTCAGTTACATAATTTTAAAAGAGCCAAACTCCTCACTGTATCGTTACATGTATATATAAACATTTTTCCTTAATTCTAATGTTAATGATGTAGAAAACCGATTACTCGTGGTCTACTCGAGTTTAGAAGGGTGACATATTTTCTTCAGGAAAAGGAAGGGATGTTCACTCTCACATTCACACTCACATTCATTACACTCAATTCTTAAGCCTAACTTATATGTAATATGTATTTACATTTCACCTTATTCTATTGTTAGTAAGGCATTTGATTTCTCGCGAAGGAAAAGGAAAAGGAGAATATAAGGATATGAGGACAATCTGACACGAAGATCGATAACTTTTAGGAAGACATATATTTGGGACATGTAATCAAGGTCTAACCCAGCCAACCCATCTCTCACCGGCACATTGGGCTGTCTTCCTCTAGCCCGAAGGGAGTTTTCTAAATTCGATCTGGCAATAAGATACTCCTCGCACGACCAAACAACGTGTTCGATGTCGTGGTAACCTTGGCCACAAGCACAGATATTGCTGTCGGCGAGATTAATATGAAACGAACAGTGATTGAAAATGAGCCGAGAGAAAGTGCGAATAAAGTCCCGACTCAAGTCCAGACTTTTGAACCATGGTTTAAGGCTAACCTTAGAGATAATCGAGTTAAACCACCGACCCAATTCATCTTCGTTCTACTTGCGTTGCCAGTTAGCGATTGCATTTTTACGGACTAAAGAATAAAATTCATTGAAGGCGATTTGACGCTGATAAATATCGCCTTCAATTGCACCTACCTTTGCTAATGAGTCAGCCCTCTCATTACCCGGAATTGAGCAAGGGACCCAGACAAAGGTAATGACATAACAGCGTCTGGTTAAAGCACTCAAAATTTCTCGTATTCTCTCAAGAAAGTACGGCGAGTGCTTTTCCGGCCTCACTTAACGGATAGCTTCGCAGAGCTAAGACTATCCGTTACAATGTGATAGTGTTCAACAGGTCGTGAGGCGATGCTGTCCAGCGGCCAGTTTAATTCAGCAATATACACTGAGCAAGGATTCTGAAGACTGCGGGAGGTGCTAAAAAATTCGTTGAACACTCCAAATCCTGTGGGCTCATTCATAGAGGACCCATCAGTAAAGTACATATTATCACAATTGATACGCCCATACTTTGCATTGAAGATCGTAGGAACGATCCCCGATCGATGATAATCTGGAATTCCATGGATTTTCTCCTTCATTAACAGATCAAAATGTACAGAGGAATTGATGTAGTCAGGAAAACAAACACGGTTGGGAATATACGAAGAAGGATCAACCTGCATGGAGATGAATTCATGATACGAACTCATGAATCCGGAGTGAAAATTTAACTCGATCAGCTGCTCAAAATTTCCGATCACCAATGGGTTCATGACCTTACACCGGATGAAGAACCGAAGAGATAATAAATTGAAGCGATCTTTTAGTGGGAGTAGGCCTACCAAAACCTCGAGACTCATGGTATGCGTTGAGGGCATACATCCCAACGCGATACGGAGACAAAGATACTGAATTCGCTCGAGTTTAATGAGGTGTGTTTTGGCAGCTGATTGAAAACAGAAACTGCAATACTCCATCACTGAGAGAATAGTTGTTCGATACAACATTATAAGATCTTCGTAATGGGCTCCCCACCAGGTGCCGGTAATTGTATGGAGAAAGTTTATTCTTTGTTGGCATTTTTTACTCAGATACCTAATATGGGCCCCCAAGTACATTTGGAGTCGAACCAGACCCCAAGATACTTGAATGACATAGCATGAGTGATCGGTTTACCCAAAAGTTGAAGCTTTGGTTTCGCTGGTCTATCCTTCCTGTTCTCTCCGTGGAGAATTCGATCCCTAGCCCAATGGCCCAGGTTGAAAAATGGTTCAAAGTATCTTGTAGGGGTTCTTGCAGGTCGGATTCGTTTGACCCTACGACAGACACCACTTCAACATTTGCAAGTTGTCTTAGGTTGCAATTTTGTGTAAGGCAATTGTCAATATCGCTTACATAGAAGTTGTACGAAAGGGGTCCCATGTAGGAGATCCGACTTACTATCGAATTTTCATGAGAAAAATTCAAATGTTTCTCACAAAGCAAGTTATATAACATATTATTCAATAAAGGCGGCAGACTCCGAGAATGGAGTTTGTCTGACAGGACCTCTATTAAAACTGAATAAAAGGCCCCCTTTATGTCCAAGAATACTGAAGTCAGTTTTTTTTCAGCCATTTTCAGCCAGTTTTTTTTTTGAACCATTTGTAAGCCATTTGAATTTCTGAAGAAAGCAACGCAAGACAATCATTCGTCCCCTTGCCCCTGCGGAACCCATTGTGTATGCGCACTCCCATTTATCTCACCTCAAAATATCTTTTTTTTTTGTTTTCTATCAAAATTCAATTTCTACTTACAAAATATTTTCAATCGAAGAAACATGGAAGGTCTTGGAAATATGTGGGAATCCTTAGGGTGTTCGTTTTACCCTGATTTCCCCTATGATTTATTTTAAAAATGAAGTGTTCGGAATTTGGGTTATTTCGGAATATGAGTCAAAACGGTACGTTGGTTGAAGAGTACCATTTATTGATACATGGATGGCGAAAATATAGTCGATTCAAATCTGAGCTTCCTACACGACACTTGTGTTATAACGTTCTTACTTCTCCGTCACAGATTTGCATCCTACTTAGATTGCAGCAATAAAGAGGCCGTTTCAAGCGATGCTCGCTTCGCTGCGATCAATTGTTTCGAGTGGAACCTTCCTCCTCAATCTCATTTGGGATAATTCAAACCGATGTCACTCTGACCTTTGGCGTGGCCCCTATAATGATCCGTTATACGCTGTGCATTGCACCGATATTAAAGATCGGATCGAACTTTGAACTATTATTCCTAAAAAAAAACCGACCAGATGCATCCGACTGCGAACAATTAACAATCGTTCATTTCGCTTTGCGTTTCCCGGTTCGCGAAATATCAAACAGAAGTTCCACAATTATCCCTGGATTATGATTATTATATCATCCATGTAACGTATTTATTTTATTATCACTAGGTGGCCTGATGCCCCCATGTGCCATGGTTTTTTTTCCGTATTATTCTGTGTGTGAACCGGCGACCTCATTCCGCTAGCTAGCGCTCTCGCCAGCCGAACACAAAACAGCCCAGCTCGGGAGAATAAGAGCATCCCCGTTGGGAGGTTACACACCCCCCGGAAGCATTCGCGCCAGGGTGGTCTAACCGAAAAATTGCACAAATATAATAATGCATACGTGTATGGAGTGTACCGCGGGGTTCGCTCCGGATTTTTCTCGTTTGTCGCCAGGCAAACAAAAAACTATATCATGATTGTCATTATTGCAGAGCGACAAGCGCTAATAGATTTGGCATCGCTAAACTGTCAACTTTTTGCTTGATGGAAGGCACCATCTTGCGGGGTTTGGCGAGTGACTCTTGATGAACCAGCAGGAGGGAGGAGTACGCCAGTCCGCTGCTCTCGATGGCCCTGGAGTAGGGCAAAACAGAGCAAGCCACGCTGGAGGAGTGCTTCAGTCAAAACAAGTCGGAACCGGCCGATGTAAGGATTGAGTGTTCGTTTGTGAACAACTAGCTTAACTCGGCATACATTTTCGGTGTGTCTTGTGCTTATATAAATTTATTCTCGAATGATATAAAATTTCCTTATGCGAATAACCTAGTTGTCTTTACAAATATGCTTGTGTGATGCGCTATTACATTACAGAAGTGAAGTTTGAATGCTGTTATGTTTGGGACACTCATACTTGACGGTTGTGGCGCATATAACGGGTAAATCTGGAGGCTTTTCGACATGGTTTGGCTCCTTATGAACAGTTTATTTTTTCATGGTCTCGAACCAACTTTTTATCGAGATTTTCTGCGAGTCAAAACAAAGATCATCTATCAAACTCGTTTGCAAAATTCATCAACATCCGGATATTAACAGGCAAAATTGCTAAGTGTGCCTAAATCACCGTGTGGTAGGTACTTTAGAATTACCGAAAAAAAATCCACCCCCATTTGAAATCAATGTGTTCCAATATTGAAAATTTTTCAAACTTTTCGGTATTCCAATCAATTCTACGTAAAAGTAGGTAATTAGTAGACCATTTTGCCTTTTCAGTATCTTCCTAAATGGGTACTTTTTGGGTACGACATAAAAATATCCACTTCATGGTTTATTAAAAATTATGATGACGTACCAGGTGAAGGACCCCCACACCATAATGTCCCCATGCTCTTTGTGGTCTACTGTGGCATGTAAGCGCAGCCTATTGGGCGATGGACCCAGTGAATGACTTCAAAGGACACGCTCAACATTTGGTTTGTCTCTCATTCCCATATGCACAGGCTAATGTATCCTGGTAAGCACAACACACAGCATAACTACTCCTATCTCTTTCACGCTCTTGCTGTACATAACGATAGAATAAGAATCGATCACTAGGTTTAGCATTTCATTCATTCCTGCATAAACTTTTTACGATTGAAGACGTTATCAAAACGAGCTCTTGTAGTGATAAATTATTTGAAAAAGAATCCTACAAATTAGTCTCGATTCTACCTCACTAGTTGTTTGGGATTTTTATGCAGTCGTGGAGGGCATCAAACATGAAGGATTTGGATCGTTCTGCGATTTCGCGTTGGCTGCTGCCTGCCTTTCTACAATTCGCGGATGACCATCCGCGGTGTTTCTGTGCAATTATGCGCGCAACCGATTTTTCGTTGACTGCAACTAGAATTCGAGAATTGAAACCTTGCATACTTCTTGTTTACATGATAAATACTCACTGGAACTGGTCTTAAGTTTTGTCGCAACGGTTTTCAACTTTTGACAGCTATCAGTGCGTCTTGATAAAACGGGTTGCTTTGATTGCGCTAAACTTGCGGTTTTCAAAGTTGTCATACTTGTACAAGTGCTCGCCGCTAGGTTTTGCATGTACTATATTTGAGTTGGCATCTAAAATTTATTGTTTGCATTAGAGTGGTCTTAAAGTTTTGGCCGATACTGTAGTTACACTGGAAATTTGAGGCTTCTTGGCTGTGTTATTTACATTTTTGGATATTCAATTTTTGGCGGATAAAGACCTTACCGTTCTCCCCATACATGTGATTTTCAGCTCGCTAATTTCTTTCTTTCTTCCCCCCAGCGTTCGAGACTCCACATCTTGCTCAACGCTGTTTCGTGACTTCATATTTGAGCTTCATAAAAGAGTATTAGTTCGAATTGACGAATTTTTCAAATATGTTCTCGACGTATATTTGTAGTTCAACAGAAATTTCCATCGAACAAAACGACCCAGTGATAATGAATTTTGCTTAGGAGAAAATTCTATTGAAATCTACTTGCATGGTGTACTAATGTTATCATTATATTCAATCCCATCTTCAAAACCTTTCAGCCAGCTATCCCTAGGTATGGAAGCCAAGGCAAAGTCGCCAATCAGACAGATCTCTTAATGGTATAATCGGCTCAATTGAGTTCATTATTCAAGCACTCGACCGATTTGCCATACGCAGAAATGAATAAATTGAATTGGGAAGAAAGCATATCCTGATTGCGATTTCCCCACGCACCAATGTATCTACATGGGCGCGTGTGTGAAATCCACATTCGCATCCACGAAGAGAGAATGAGTTACACATGTCAACCTCGGAAAGGGGGAAACCGTATTTCCACAAACCCTGGAGAGGACTGCGTCGAGCGCCATAGCAACAGAAAATGATACACACAAATCATCGCCGGAGGAATCTTATCTCCCACGGAAAATCAACCAAGTAGTAACAACTCAATTTCCCGTTCTGCCAGCGCTCGGCACAGAGTGCGTCTCTTGAGAGATGCTTGTCGTTTGTTTTGATTGCTCTTCCTGTTTTCTCGTCGTCATCATCATCCTCCTCATCGTCGTTGTCGACGTATAAATGTATAAAAATTAAACAAACATAACTTGATTATATCAATCAATTTATCACATTCCTCAAGCTTCACTCCGCCCGGGATGGACCGCGACGATTGAGTCGCAGCCGGAGAAAGAGGAAAGAAAGTCCAGATTATCGGAAATTATAATCTCATTAGTGGTGTTATTGTTTGTTTAATGAGAAGCACGCCGTGGCAGATGGGAAGGAGATTGTCTCGATGAGATTTGTTTAAGTGGTCTGTGGTTCATTGATAAACACTGATTCTGGAGAAGTCTGGAAGCTTCGGGCGGTCGCGCTCAAAAATAAAACAATGGACTGTCAAACTGACAAACGGACCCCAAAGTGGCAAACTGTGAAAGGTCGATCGTCAAAGCAGGATCCAGTCTGACAGTCAGTCAGTGTTTTCACATTTTTCGAAACGTAGTGAACGCCGTGGGAATCCTCGACACTCGCAATTGTGCGCTTTACATAATACTGGCAAACCTATGACCTACAAGCCGTTTGATGTTTCGCTGCCGAACTCAGCCGTCGGCTTCCAACCCCATCTAGACAGAGAGGAGAAAAACACAATCAAATTTGCTCCCTTTTACGAATGACGCCCCGATATTGTTTTTTAAAAAGCTTTCTCCGCTTGCGGCGCGGCAAATGCAATCAGCCCGGGTGTAGAAGTTAAATGCGCACCATTAGCATAATACGACGCAAATAGTAATCGTGGAAGTCAAGGCAGGGAAATCACATCTCGCAGCAATGAACAACCAGAAGAGAAAAAAAAAGTGGCGCAATCGCAGAAGCACAACTACCGGGGGTTTGAACCCAGTAATTAGTACATTCCAGTCTGTCCCGCTGAGGCATCCGAGCCGAGTACAAAGGATCAACGGTTTTGTTGCAGCACAAACCGTACGTACGGAAATAGGTCTGTGCCTTGTTCAATAAGGCCCTGTGTTAGCATGCGTAAGAGCGAAGGTATGACTGCTGCTGCTGCTGCTGTGCCGGTTGATTCCAGATCACGACCTCGATGTGATGGTGGCTTGTAATTTCGATTTGAATCTGCCGATACCTAGGCCGGGCAAATTGTTCAAGGTAGATGACATGCTGTGTCATTGAAAAGCCATCCCTCGGCGGTCAGTGAATGGAGGCAGATGCTGTGTGGCGTGCAAATTAAAATCGCATATGGATTGCCCAGACAGAGAAAAACGGTCTCGATTTGCTGTTATTGGTGAAATGAAGTTGTAATCTCTGAATTATATGACTGCAGTCGATCTGGTGCGATAGTTCAACCGAAACACTAACAAATAATATCGAACCAATTCGTTTTTTAATTGAATAACAGTATCGCTTCGTGATTTAATTTTATACCAAAGGTCAGTCTTATAAGATTTGAGGAGCAATTTGTTTCGAAAGTTGTCGTTTTTCAGTAGTAAACGGCCTGTTGTGTTTTTCAGAAGTTATACATGAGGGATTCTGAGGGTTTCGATTAGACACGAGCATACCAAAATTGTTGAAATTAGTTGTTAAATGCTGAAATCAAAAAATTATTTACATGGACGATTTTTCCGATCTTTCTGACAACTGGTGATCTAATCTTTCTGGAAATTGGGTAATCCTATTTGGATATAACTATGTCGCTTTAGAGGAAATTCATTTGTCACACATTTTCAATTTCCGAAAGCTGTACTATTCAAGCCGTACTGCATCGATCTGAACAAGTGATAATAAAGGGAATCTTCGTATCCAAATTGATTGCATGTTCGTTGGAAGTCAGAACTCAGGGCCAAATACTTGTTTGTAAGGTGGAACAATCGGACTGAAGTTGAAAAAGCAAGCTTAAAAACAGGAAGTGGGTTATATCTATGGTATAACCGCAAGGGTGACGTAGGACTATCGTTGATTTAGAAATCTTTCGTTTGAAGTTTAATCTAAATCCATTCTGAATGAATGAATAAATGAATATTTGGGGGACTTCGAAAACGAGAGCGTTACGTTGGAGGCACAAGGTTTTATGCATCCAATATAGGATACGAAAAACCTTGTTCTGAAGAATAATCTTCAGAAGCTTTCCTGCTAACTGTACTTGATTGACAAATCACAAACCCAAATGTATTATATGGATATTTTATGGATAGAAAACATTAAAATAAACTCTTTCGCTTGAATGTAATTTTCAATTCAAAGGGGAACTGGCAGATTATTTTCCAGCAACGATTAGATATTTCCATATTTTCCTCGATACTGGAAGCCCACCAGTGGTTAATGCTAATTCGATAACCACCTGTTAATAGCACTTGATTGAAACATATTTGGTCACAGTATTACATGGATAGAAAACATTCAAATAAACTCTTTCACATGAATGTATTTTTAAATTCCTAGAGGAACTGGCAGATTATTTTCCAGCAATGATTAGATCTTTCCGGAACTTTCTCGATGCTGAATGGCATCCAAACGGAAAGAATTCTGCGCGTGTATGTGTCGATCCTTCGCCGTCCACCTCCTCCAGCACGTTAGGCAACGATGTTGTCTTGTCGATGTCCTCACGAAAAATGAATGTGTCTCACCACCAGAATATCGCTTAAGTATGCTTTTTGTGTGTGATTGAATCGTGAGAAGGTGTGGTTTACGATGGCAATTTGGAAGGCAAACTAGAGGGGAATGAACTCTCTGAGCTCGGAACTTTCGGCGACTGAGCAATAATCGATTGCGTACGCATAAAATATTGGATACGGAAATATCCTACTGATGGGGAAGAATAATCTTCAGAAGCTTTCCTGCTAATTACACTTGGTTGAAAAATTACAAAATCAAATGTATTTGATCGCTGTGTTATATGGTTAGAAAACATTAAAATAAACTCTTTCACATGAATGTATTTTTAAATTCCCAGAGGAATTGGTAGATTATTTTCCAGAAATGATTAGATCTTTCCGGAACTTTCTCGATGCTGAATGGCATCCAAACGGAAAGAATTCCGCGCGTGTATGTGTGTGTAGCGATGTCTTCCCGGGGAACCGTTTGTGGCATCACTCTCCTCCTGATGGATTTCCTTCTGGCCTAGGGTGCACAAACAGGCTCTTGGTGACACCGTTCATCCGCGCTTTCATGATAAACGAAGAACTTCACCACAACAGCGACAACATGCTCCAATCGCTGTTCAATTAGAACTGAGTGGATTTACGAGCGGCGCTCGCTTATAAACCGATTGGTGATTTCAATAGGCTGTTTTGAAAGCAATTTTAAGACTATTGAAACAAGTTTTTGGATCAAAAAGTAACAAGTATAGAACGCGTAGACATTTTATCTTTCGAATGAAGTGTTTATCATACCATTTCGTTCAGTTGTTTAGGAGCTATTAACGCTCAAAATCTCGGTCTCCGGCGTAACGCTTTCGTTTTCGAAACTTTGATTTTACACCCCGGTATAGAAATGAAAGACCTA
This sequence comes from Toxorhynchites rutilus septentrionalis, assembly GCF_029784135.1. Classification (NCBI taxonomy): domain Eukaryota; kingdom Metazoa; phylum Arthropoda; class Insecta; order Diptera; family Culicidae; genus Toxorhynchites; species Toxorhynchites rutilus. The sequence continues at coordinate 320,099,964 of NC_073746.1, read as the reverse complement.
GTCCTACGTCAAAACTGATTTCTTTAACGGTTTTTGAATTCAGAAATGTGACGATTGCTTCGTCTTGAAGTTACTTGCTTGCAACACTGCCCCTCAACGCTGCTGCTATAAACAGGCCTCGGCTAAGAAAATATAATCCGGGTTGTGCCGTCAATTTAGCTGTCATCGACAAACTAATCGGTGAAGTCAAAACGACTGTGGGGCTTATGGTTGCACCGTTTGGCTGATATGTGGGTTGGGAAAGCGGTATATGAAAGCAGTACAGAAGGATGCTTTATTAGAAGATAAACGTTTCGCGTATAGAAGAGACAAAACATTCCCAACGTAAAATGTATTGAATAGAGTTCACAGAACTGGGTATAATCGTATTGTGTTTTATGTACAAAAAATACTAGTGTTTGAGGATTGCTGCTGATGGGTTTGACTTATTGGCCCACCTTGTAGCATATTTTTAAGAGTCTTGATTCACACTGTTTGATACTCTGGCATAGGGGGGTCCTATGCGACCATTGCAAATCGCCAAGAAAGCTTCCGGTTGAGTATCCAAACATCGCTTGCCAAAGGAAACTATTCAACGTTAACAAATGTTGAACATATATGACTCCAAACAGTAAACAATAACTGAGCCCTGATCGCGAGCCTTGCTTTATGCTGCCTACGCTCAGATTGCGTTGGTTGGGATAGAGTTGCCAGAGCCCTGTTTACGACCCGGACATGTTTGACGCAGCTGTGTGTCAGTATATGGATGCTCTTAGGGTGGCTGTAAATCACACTGCTGTAGAAGTTAGGATTGCGCGATCTTTATAAAAAGCAGCTTCTTGGAATGCTTCGACATGTGCCACGATCTCCGCCTCTGTTGCCTTCGCAATACTGGAACACATATTCATTGTTGGATTTCCGATCGCTGCGACATTCAGCCCAATTGGTATCGGCGCAGCCAACCATTTATTATTTTTCTAAAAGATCTGGGCAAGTTGAAAGCAACCTATGCAACGAAGGCACCACTAGTACCTTTCGCAGAGACGGTCGGGAGTCCATAATTGACCTGAATTTCTGCACTCCGTCGTTAATGGCGAAAATGAGGTAGGTATGTGAAGTTAATGACGAAAATGAGGTGGATATGCGAAGGATACACCCACAGTGACCATCAAGCCACCCGTTGTACCATTGGTCAACGAAACTCCGTGGAAGTACGTATAAATAGTACATGCCCGCGCAGGTGGAAGGCAAGAACTTTTTGGTCGAAGCACTACGCGTGGACAGCGACGTCTCTAACATGAACGCGGATGAATTGACAGAAACGCTAGTAAAAGCATGTGTTACAACAATGCCAAGGAAAAGGGCGCCCAGGTATAAGCGACTCCCAGTGTCGTGCTTCGGATCAACTACCTTAGTGCCAGAAGACGCTTCCAACGGAGAAACAACGACAGTGGAATAGGTTGATGTCACATTATGCGGATTTCGCGAGTAAAACCGCAGCGGAGGATTTACAGTGTATTGTGAATGAGCCATGTCACACAGAGCGGGGCGGTTTTGGAAGCGATTTTAAATCCGCGGCGGAGGCTCGATGAAATGAAGCTCCGCGGCGGCTTTCATTGCGGAGTGTATATGAGTGTTCGTGTATTATGCATCAATATTGTCAAACGCATACATTTGAACTCTACTGTCATTTTCAACAACAAATAACACGATCCCGTAATTTACTCGCAGGAGTATAATAGTATAATAGAGAATCGATTTTCAAGAAATAAATGATTCGGTAAGTGTTACGACCCAGACGAAAAGCTATAAAAACAAACACATCTCGATTTTAATACAAACAACTTTATAAAACATTACACTAAATACTTAACAGTAGAACCTGAATCCGTACCTGCAAAGAAAGAGTGATACTATTTAACTAGTGATACTATTTATCTGAATATTAATTGTTATTACCTTTTCAACACGGAACAAAACCTGATACACATTATTTGCACCTCTTGAAACACAACAGCACAACAAAACAACATCTAGACAATCATAACAATCACAAACAATAATAAGCGAATTGTCAAAGGACCAGGAACGGATGAAAAAGAACCCGCTATACAACGCGCAATTGTGTTATCCGCGTTGACGGCTTTGAGCTTCGTATTACGAAATGGGCATGACAATATGGGGTTGCAGAAGAAATGAACACACTTTCAAAATAAAAATTATGAATGAAAATTATTTTTCCCAAATCAAAATAGTACTCTATGTAAATGGAAATCACTTTAACTTGCAAGTAGGGAAAAAATATCATACAAAAATTGTGTCTAAAGATGATTTCATATTATATTGGTAAATTTTGGTGAGAATATCTAAAATTTCATAGAAAATAGTTTAAATTAGGGTCAGAACAACGTACTGCTAGTAGGTAAATAACGCCAAGAAAAAAAATTCATACACATTTTAGTAATTTAAAACTGTCTTAGGGCCGACTAATCTGATAGAGAAAAGTTGGCCTCATACAAACTGATGTCGTATCCAGATGTCGACACCATTCCGCCGTCAACGCGAATAGCGAATATTCCAGACGCAATCCAAACAAACGCTATTCTAATGACTGTGGGCCAATCGCATAAATAGGGCACGAAATGTTAAGTACAGGCAGTGTTGCCAATGCTCTAGTTTAAACGTGGGAGTATATGGGGGGTAAAATGAAAACCTAAACACAGAATATGTAGGAAAAAAATGAAAGATTCCGAATGCTTATAACTCGAACATTTCTCACTGGACCGTTGTTTGCATCAATTGATAGGGCATATTTCTACGCATCTATCGCTATTAATAAAATGTTATTTTTCTCTAGATAAACAATTGAATAACTGTAACATGTTGAGCGTTATCTAGACGCCTTAACTGCCTCGTTTTGATTGGCCCGATTTACGGTTTCCCCAACACAGCCATTTCAACCGAGCAGCCTTTGGGAAATCGGCATTGCAAATACATGAAAGTATGGGGACTTTTGTTCTCACCGAATTGTGTTCCCTAACACAGAATTCTGGACCAAGCAGTGTGGGAGAAATCGGCATTACAAATACATGAAAGTCGGGGGTATTTTTGTTCCGACTGATATGTGTTTCCTAAACACAGACCAAGGTGTCTGGGGAAATCGGTTTTGCAAATAGATGCAAACTGCGAGTACTTTAGTTTGTCTTTGTCTTTGTGCAGACTGGAATAAGTCACACGGTCTTCTAAATATAGAAACCAGTTAAACATTCAAATTTTACAGCCTCTATAGCATAAAAAGTATAAGAAGTTGTTGATTCATGCAAGCCGGGGGTACTTTTGCACTCGCATGTTTTTTTTTGCACTCCGAAAAGTGTTTTCTTAACCCGGATTAAAAAAGCGGGTACAAACACAACGCTTTGGCTCGGTTATTCAAGATAGTATTGAAGAATATGCCTTCATATCTTCTGCTCACTGAATTTCTACGCATACCATTTGATGATTAGGTAAAATGTTGATAACCATTTGCTGCGATAACGCCTATTGATTAAACAATATGCGTTCGACGTACATGTCAAAATCCTGAGAGATGCAAACTTCAGAGGGAAATGTGGAATAAAATAATTGTTTGATAATTCTTCCGATCACATATTTTGTCCTAGTTATCATACCAAACGTAAAAGGACTATAATTAAATTTACTTTTAACGAAGAACATAATCTATCACAATGCATGAATTGACTTTACATGGTATTTATTCAATCTCTTTACTCACAAAGCAAATATATTGAATTAGGAAATCGTTTCATTCAATCAAAAATTTGATCAATACAAACAAATGATTGCCAAGCTAAGGTAGTCCCACGTTAACCTTGCGGTTATATCATAGATATAACCCACCCATTTTTTTTCAACTCAGTGTTTTTTTTTCTCTCGCTTACACTTCCGAATTCAATTCGGTTAGCGCACAGTGCGTGCTACTTGAATGGCGTTAACGTTCCCTGTGGAACTTTTGCCATCTCAACGTATGCATTAACTAGCGTCATTTATTAATACTTAGTTGAGATTTCTTTAGCCAAATAACACGCCTTGAATGTATTCGGAGGGGCAAGCTCTTGAATACGCGTGACCACAGTGCAAGTCGAAGGAAATTTCTTTGACGAAAAATCCTCCGGTCAGAACGGGAATCGAACCCGAACACCCGGCATGATAATGTGAGACGCTAACCACTCGGCCACGGGTGCACATACAGTGCGTGCTACACTGTCTATGAATTTATATAAATATCAGATGTTCTCCAAAGTATTCTGAAGTTCAGACTTGAACTATAATTTCAATCACGACTGCCTTTGAGTTTATATAATCATCAAATTTTATTGGTTGATATGAACATAAAACCCAAGTAATCTTGTTTCCATTTACATCAATGGTATACTAGTTTCTCATGGTCTCCCAAAGGATTTTCGGTTCGAAATAGCATTGACATTACGCATGATCTAAACTCTCCTATTTGATGCATGATAGAACCGCTTTTAAATGTTAACGAGTGGGAGCTGGAACCAACTACGCAAAAGCGACAAACCGAAGATCGATTTTTCTTGCTTTACATTACTCGTGAGATAGCAACGAATATGGTCAATGTGTAGATTTCAGCCACCATGAGACCAGCCATTTCGGAATTGCTTTACACTTCAGCTACAGAACACACGTCTTACCTTCACCGCTGCCCAGACACGAAAGAGGATGAGTGTTCGTGCTAAACCTAAAGTGGGCGAAATATGAGCGCAGGGCTGTGTCGTATTGACACGGTGTGTATAAAGGGAAAGACTGCACATTGCAGGCGAAATACGTTGGATGTAAAGGGAGGATTACATACACTATCCACACATCACCCCTCTTCCGAAAAAAAAAAAACTCATGGATAAATAGTTGAGTTGCTGTCAGATACATAATTAAATATCCCACTTTTTACTTGTTAGATTTCAAATTGCTTCATCTTCCACAATTGTTATGTAATTTTTCAAATATTGAGATGTTCTCTTGGCTTGTATTTGATGTTCAACGTTAGGATTTGGAATTTCTACCCGGAGTGGCTATAGAGCAATGTCCTGGTAGATTCTTTAGCTTTCTGAATGTTCTGTAGAGATAGCTTCTTGGAAGTTGGTGAGTTGCCAACCTTGCGACTTCTCGAGCCTTTGCGTCTGTATTTGTTTTCTGATTCCTCGCGTCGAGCAGGTTATTATTGACTGCCGCCAAAGACGATTTTATATTTGTTCCACCATCACAATTATATATTTTTGTCAATGTATAAAATCAACAACCATAACATTCAAACCGATTGTACACAAACTCTCTGCACCCAATGGTATGAAAACTAACGATGTACGGAACCCACATGAGCTTCCGCACCAATCTACTCAAAGCTTCGTGAACATTCTAGATTGGCAGTGTTGCTTTTATCTAACAAAGCGGCTTCTTTGAAATAATGAAATATTCCATTTACCCCAAATAAAACATTTCGAAATTTCCTCTATCGAATACATAGCCAGAGGCACCATTTGTATGCATCATTGATACTTTTATCATTTGAATAAGGTGATTATCATACTACTTCGTTTAGCCGGCAGAGATATTAACGTTTAAACCCTTGCACCTCCAACGAAACGCTTTCGTATTCGAAAATTTTAAGTTATACCACAGTACAGATATAAAAGACGTAATCCTGCGTTGTCAGGGAATGGCCGAATGTTTTCCCATCGAATAATTTCTAAGCATGCACTCGCGCTAATTTTCCATGCACTCGCGCTCAAGTTGGCGGTATTCCAGCTCCGGTAATTCCCATGCGGATCCTCGTGACCGGTATCCATGCCTCTCAATTGTTGCTTTAGTGTTTCTCCCAATTGCTTCATACGTTAATAGAGATACTGATACTGATTATCGGTACCAAACTCGTCAGCCGATGGCATATCATCAAACTCTCCCGAATCACTCAGAAAAATCGAAAACACATTTATTCAGTTCAGGTAAAATGCAAAAAAAATCATTGAACGATGAACCGTTAGCACTCGATCATTGTTTTACTCCAAATTCGCTCCACAGTAATGTAGGCTAACGTTAAATTACCCAAATTCATTGCCTTTTCGCGCAGTCTGCTCGATCCGCTACTGTGTTTAACTACCACATCTACCAAACGCGGTCGTCCCGATCCGCTACCAGTTAATTTGTTATAATCTTCGCGGTCGTCTCGATCCGCTTCCGTTTCCTCCGTTCTAAGCATCGCGGTCGTCTCGATCCGCTGCCAAAATTCAGAGTGCGGTCGTCTCGATCCGCTACCAAGTTACCATTTTTCCCACTAGTTTTTTACTGCCGGGCTTTCAAATAATAACGTACGTATAAAGAAACCGAACTAAGTTTACTACAATAGAAAACAAGTCCTCTCGATTATTTTCCACTGCATGAGAAAAAAAACACGTGTTTTCCGTCTCCTTTCCCTCTTTCTTCCTTCATCTTGGCTAATATCACTCACTAATTTCCAACACGCACTGGAATTCCCGGATGACTGGTCTCTAAGCGGCAGAAACAATATTTCCAAATTGTTCTTTAGGCTGGAAAAAACAGCCTCCTGGCAGGATCGCCAATGTGTAGATTTCAGCCACCATGAGACCAGCCATTTCGGAATTGCTTTACACTTCAGCTACAGAACACACGTCTTACCTTCACCGCTGCCCAGACACGAAAGAGGACGAGTGTTCGTGCTAAACCTAAAGTGGGCGAAATATGAGCGCAGGGCTGTGTCGTATTGACACGGTGTGTATAAAGGGAAAGACTGCACATTGCAGGCGAAATACGTTGGATGTAAAGGGAGGATTACATACACTATCCACACAGTGAAAAAGAAACACTACAGAAATCAAAATTCGCGTTAGAAGAAAAAGAACAGAAAGTTTAATTAGATTCCGTGACCCCATGCACCTCAATTAATCTGGGCATGACATGACATGAAGGATGACATTATGGACACGAACCAATAACAACGATATTTTTGAAGTTTTATCCAAAAAAAAAACCTATTTACTAGATGTTCTAGAAGAAAAGATCCTCAAATATTGTCTCATAGTAATGTTCGAGTAGTGGGAAACGGCATTTTGATCTACTCGAATGATATGGTTAATTAATTGTTCATTTCGACGTTTAATGAACTACAAATAAATACTACACGACGCTTCGTAGGAAATTCTATTTCTCAATCATTGGAATGGTAAAACAAGTCATTTTAAAGCCGATCATTTTAAAATAAGACGGTTTTACATGATCCAGTTTTCTTCCAGTTTTTTAAAGAGCAATCTTCCAGTTTTTTGAAAAATATTATTGGCAACCCTGAGTACAGGGTCAGTCGCAATAAACCACCGATCAGTAAAGTTCCACCTCTTGACTTTATTCGATCTCACCACATCATCGGGTAGCCAGTCTACTCTAATACTCTTCGGAACTCTGCTCAGATACCTCTCTGGGCGGAGACAGTAAGTCTATATAACTCAATGAATTTAATATTACGTTTATTGTTGACTATTTTTTGTTCCAGCATCTCAGCCGTGGCCACACAACACTCAAAAACAAAACAAATGAAACTGATAGTTCTCTGATAGAATAATGAAACCGCCCTGAAAACCGCCTGTGGAACCGCTGTGTGTATCAGCTGAGAAAAGAACCGCCTAATGTGACATCAGCCATATAGAGAGGCTAGATCCACTCTTCACACTTTCTTGTAGGGCCCACATTCAACTATCGGTACGCTAGAGAAATAAGCGGGCAACGATAATAATGAATTCGGGTTCGATTCAGGAAAACTTTTCTGTTGAATCCGAATGGAATCAATCGACTGCTGATTAGAAAACTTATAAAAATAATATTTCAGTTAATTATACAGTGTTGCCAATGATAATGAGAAAATGAAATTCAATCGAACGTACTGGCTCTATATACCATGTTCGATGACGATGAATAACTACAATTTCATTGGAGAATATGAAATATTCTGTTCAATCGATTGCGAAGATTCTGTGAATATATCATACTAAGACCATATGCCACTTTTGAGGGAAAATCGTCATAAACTATATCACATTTGGCAACTTCGACTTTCCACGTGATTCGTTTTCATTGTTCTTTGCGCTTGGTAGATAAAAAGTTAAAAGAAGAAGCGAGTTGCAATTTTTTTTCTGAGGATCGGAATAATAATTGTGCTCGGATAGGCCCCTGTTTATTTCAAAAAGTTATTTTAGACGAACATGTGTTTTTTCATCCTCAAAATGTTCACCGGACGGCGTAATAGTAAATCTGAAAGCGAAGGAAGTATTGATGACGAAGTAGTGCGAAGCGTTACAAGAAAAGTTTCGAGTATTATCTCATCGCGTTCCGATTCGGATATTGAAGAACTTTACGCAAGTGAAGACCTGGACGATATGTTAGAAGAATTATAGACGACATAAAGATATTGATTTTTTAACAGTACATCTACAATGCGATTTTTCACAAATAAGCATGTTCTACTAGTCAAGACCTTCCGTTTGATACCCATATTGATGAATTGAAAAAAATGTCCCATTTTGTGATGGCGGTCGTTTTGGATTTACATTTTTCATAAATAACTGTGATCTACTAGTCAAGCCCTTTCATTTGATATCCATATTGATGAGGTTTTGATGAAATATGTAGTCCGCCATTTCATAGTGGCCGCCATCTTGAATTTCCAAGATCATGCAGTACGCAGATTTATAACGACAGCAGAGATAAAGGTGTGTTCCAAATTTCCGATCAATCGGTCAACAGAAAGGGGGTTAAATTTCTATTGATGTGAACATACTTACATACTTACAACAGGTAATGCTAAATAAACCCGTTTAAAAGTATAGTATAAAAACTATATTTTTATGTTTTTGATTTTTTGATTATTCTACATATCCCATATTTACATTTAAGTGCCTATTCTATCAAATTCCGTTTAAAAATCCTATTCAAATTGAACGCGAAAAGTGTCAGCCAGATGTGGGTGACGGGGCGAAGAAAGTGTAAAACGGGCGATAAAACGGAGCAATTTTAAATTGCTTCAGGGAGTTATGCCGGGACGTGAACTTCAATCCATAGGGCAATGCAATGATGGCGAAGCTCAGGGACCCAACGACAAGGGTTATTCCCGCAGCACGACCCGACGACCTGGGCACCGTCCATGTAGAGAGGACGGATTTGATAACACTGAACGTAGACATGTGTAGAACGATGGATCTGCATCACCATAACTTTTTTTAAATCAAATTATTTCATTGAAGATACATTGCAATGTTGAACGTATAACAGGAAGGTAAAGGGCGTGAAAACCTTAAATTTAACAAATAATCTTGGCGGTAAGGCACAATTCACTGGAAAGGAGTAGGGAAATATTTGCCACTTTTCACCTCCGTGGTTTCCTATGCCATCAATCAGTTCACTTCCAAAATTGTATGTATGGTCAATGCTTACCCCCCATGGTCTAACAACATACTCAAACGGCTTAAGTCGATTAAGACATCGGCGCTTAAGAAACTTTCCAAAGAGCGCAACTCCTACACTAGCGCGTACTACCTTGCCTGCAATAACAGATACAAACGTAGGAACAAGCAATTGTTCCATACTTATCTGAATAGAATTCAATTTACTTCGAAAACAAATCCCAAGAGGTTTTGGGGTTATATAGATGAACAGCGGAAGGAAGTAGGATTGCTCTCAACTATGAAGCTAGGTGACCAAGAAGCATCATCTCTCCCTACTATCAGTGATCTTTTTAAGGAACGTTTCTCAGTAGTTTTCACCGAAGAAACACTTAGGGCATCCCCACCGATGGGTTGCTATAAGCGTTGGAAATTTGACAACTTTAATCGTTGCTACTTTGGATAGCAACCCATTTTTGCACCGGTTGTTGCTATCATGGTTGCCATTTCAGTACTTTCTTTTTCGCACCGGTGGTTATTAAACGAGGATGTTCTTTTTGTTGATATGATTGTTTGCACCGAGATTTGAGAAACTCACGCGCCGTGGAAAGAAGAGCAAAAATCACTGTTTTATACAACAACTTAATCATAACCATCGCAGAACGGAAAGAATCAAAACAAAATTCTGACTTTTGCTGCAAATAGCAAACTTGCGATGAAGTAACTACTGCGTTGCCAAATTTATGAACCGGCTGCTACTTTGGTTGTTATTTTACTCACCCGAATGGCAACTCCCGGTGTGGTTGCCAAGTCATGGTGAAGGGGTGCCTAATCGTTTTTAGCAACCGAATTTAGCAACTGGTGGGGATGCTCTTAGCCCAATTCAGATTAGTAATGCTGCATATAACGCACCAAATCGCCCAGCCATCGGTCCTCATTCACTAATCACTCATAACTCCGTGGAAACAGCATGCACTCGTTTGAAAGGTTCATCAAATCCTGATCCCGACGGAATACCATCAATTATTCTGAAGAAGTGCAGTATGGCTATCTCTAAGCCCCTAGCTACAATTTTCATTCGTTCTCTCGAGTCTGGATCATTTCCTATATACTGGAAGAAATCGTTCGTCTTTCCAGTGTTCATAAAAGGCGATAAAAGGGAAGTTTCAAACTACAGGGGGATTGCCTCATTATGTGCCTCTTCTAAACTTTTCGAGCTGATTGTTCTCGACTTTCTCAAGCGCAATTGTTTCAACTGCGTTTGCACTACCCAACACGGATTCATGCCGAAAAGACCAACCAACCAATTATATCAGCTATACATCTCTCATCATCAGAGCTAAAGAATCCCATTAGCAGATAGACGCAATCTACACAGATTTTTCAGCAGCATTCGATAAAATTTACTTTTGAAATACTAATAGCAAGACTCGAACGTCTCGGTTTCTCTGGTACCATGGAATGGGGTGAAATTGATCACTTGCGACCACCAAAACGAATCCTGTTTTATAGCGTTATTTAAGGCACTCAGCGCCTATAATGTCGTGTCGTATGCCGAAATATATTAGAAGATTTTAGTTAAGTAAAGCTTGATGCATTTTATTAATTAGCTTATTTATACAAATTTCTCAATCCTCAAATTTTCGAAGCATTCCTGAGAAACTTCCGCTGACAACGCGTCCAAGAATGTTGAAGGAAATTGATATGTTACTGTCATTATTCTACATACATTTGTCCATACATTGACCGGTATTGAGTATGAAAATTTGGAGTAGAACTTAGAGAAAAAAAAGGGTGGGTTGTATCTATGATATAACCGCAAGGTTGACGTGGGACTACCTTAGCTTAGTCATCATTTGTCTGTATTGATTCAATTTTTGATTAAATGAAACAATTTCCGAATTCAATTGAATTCAATATATTTGCGTTGTGAGTAAAAAATTTGAACAAATGCCCTGTCTCTAGTGTCTGCACGATTTTACCAGGTACCTAAGTTTAGAAGACCGTTTTAGGGAAACGCACTCTAGTCTGCACAAAGGCAAGCGAGTACAAATGTACTCGTAGTTTGCATGTATTTGCAATGCCAGTTTCCCCAGACACCTTGGTTTAGAAGTCTTTATAGGTAAACAGATTTCAGTCGGAACAAAACTACTCCCGATCTGCATGAATTTGCAATCCCAATTTCCCTAGACACCTTGGTTCTGAAGCCTGTGTTAAGGAAACACATTTCAGCCGGAACAAAAATGCCCCCGATTTGCATGAATTTGCAATGCCAATTTCCCCACAATCCTTGGGTTTGAAGTCTGTGTTAGGGAAACACATTTTGGTGGGAACAAAAGCTCCCCCTACTTTCATGTATTTGCAATTAGTGATCTCCGATAATCGTTCGATTAATCGATTAATCGACTACTGCCTAAAAAAAAATTAATTATAAATCGAACGAATACTGCGAACCAATAATCGAAGCGAACGAATAATTTACGTCGATTAATCGATCCAAACCCACAGAAAAAAAACGCAGTTTTATGTGCGATTCACATAGAACGTTACGGAAAAGAACGTCTACGTTCCGTCAACGTCTCCACCAATTCACACATGCAGTCAATGCTTGCACCAGCACCGTCACGTCAAATGTCAAACGAATGATTTATTCAATGTTATTCATGGTGTCGCCATCTACAACAATTTTGAATTGCAATGCCCTCTTCCAAATCAGCATGCCTAGAATCAGTCCTAAATTTAGAAAAAATCAGTGAAAATCATTGAACTATATTATTTAAATGCCTAAAACCTGTAGTCCCGACCCTTTTTAACAATAATAATATATAGACTGTTTTTCTCAGCTAGTCGTGAATTGATTTTGACTGAGAAATTTGAAACTGGGAGATATGTTGGCATAAAAAATGCAGCCAAAATCAAAACAAAACCGAGACACAAATCCCAGACAAAAACCCAAAGAGCCGTCCGTCTCCGTCAATTATTCTTTTCTACAAATCCTGCAGGTCGTTTTCGTTGAACGTATGCTGACGGGTCGTTTCGTTACCGGTGTATGTGAATGCTTTCATATGAATTGCATGGTAGAATAACTGACGTAACGGAACGTGACGGGTCGTGAACGTGACGTGGATGTTGTATGTGAATCGCACTTTATCCTGAAATTCAATCATTATCTTAGTATTCGATTAGCTGATGAAAGATTAATTTCAAAAATCAGGGATCACCATTTGCAATGTTTTTTTTCTATTATAGTGACTTTCAACACATTTCGGCTGGTTCGTCACTTTAACTTCCATTTTTGGAAGAATATCGGGAGTGAGAATTGAACTCGTGATTTCTGCGTGAGAGGTATGGATGTTACCACTACGCCAGATCGCCTCCGCATTTGCAATGTCGATTTCTCCAACGCTACTTGGTTTTGAAGTCTGTGTTAGGGAACACATTTCGGAGAGAACAAAAGTCCCCCTATTTTCGTGTATTTGCAATTCCGATTTCCCCAAGGCTGCTTGGTTTTGAAGTCTGTGTTGGGGAAACCGTAAAGCGGGCCAATCGAAACGAGATAACGCTTAACATTTTACAGTTATTCAATTATTTATATCATGAAAAATAACATTTTATTAATTGCAATAGATGCGTAGAAATATTTCCTATCAATTGATGCAAACATCTTTCCGATCCAGTAGAAAATGTCCGAGTTATAAGCATTCGAAATCTTGCATTTTTTCCTGCATGTTCAGTGTTTATGTTTTCATTTTACCCCCCATATATTCCGGTTAGACGTAGTCCCACGTCAATAACTATTTAAAAAAATCACACTTTTCCAATCGATAATAAGGACAACATCAACTGCTGGAAACAAACTACACTCCAAGAGAGCTACAGTCAAACTTTGCTATACACGGAACTTGGAATCTTCATTTCAACATCGGAAAGTTTCCTGTTAAAAAAATGAGCACATAAAAAACCTAAGTTGAACATATGCACACGTACAATATATATCAACACATTTTTTTTTTTTTTATAAATTCGTTTATTTTTACAGGCTCAGTTACATAAGTTTAAAGGAGCCGAAATCTTAAATATATTTTTAAAACTATATATATGAACAATTTTCTTAAATCTATGGTTAGTAATGTGGGAAACCAATTACTCGCGGTGGACTCGAGATTAGAAGGGTGACATATTTTTCTCAGGAAAAGGATGGGGTATAAGGAAATTATTACAATGTTGATAATCACACACACTCAATTCTTAAATCTATTCGTTCATCTATTGTGAATTTACATTTCATTCTCCTGTTTATAGCAAGCGGACCAATTACTCACAAAGGAAGAAATGGAGGGTATAAGGATATAAGGATAATCACACACGAACATCGATAGATTTAAGGAAAACATATATTTGGGACATGTAATCAAAATCTAACCGAGCCAACACATCTCTCACCGGCACATTGGGCTGCCTTCCTCTAGCCCGAAGGGAGTTCTCTAAATTCGATCTGGCAACAAGATACACCTCACACGACCAAACAACGTGTTCGATGTCGTGGTAACCTCGGCCACAAACGCAGATATTGCTGCCGGCCAGATTGAAACGAAAGAGTAGCGCGTCTAACGAACAGTGATTGGACATGGGTCGGGAGAAGGTGCGAATAAAGTCCCGACTCAAGTCCAGACTTTTGAACCATGGTTTGAGGCTAACGTTAGGGATAATCGAGTGAAACCACCGGCCCAATTCATCTTCGTTCCATGTGCGTTGCCAGTTAGCGATGGTATTTTTACGGACTAAAGAGTAAAATTCATTGAAGGCGATTTGACGCTGATAAATATCGCCTTCAATCGCACCTACATTTGCTAATGAGTCAGCCCTCTCATTACCCGGAATTGATCAATGAGAAGGGACCAACACAAAGGTAATGACATAACAGCGTCTGGATAAAGCACTCAAAATTTCTCGTATTCTCTCAAGGAAGTACGGCGAGTGCTTTTCCGGCCTCACTGAACGGATAGCTTCGACGGAGCTAAGACTATCCGTTACAATGTAATAGTGTTCAACAGGTCGTGAGGCGACGCTGTCCAGCGCCCAGTGTATCGCTGCCAATTCAGCAATATACACTGAGCAAGGAAACTTAAGACTATGGGAGGTGCTGAAAATTTTGTTGAACACTCCAAATCCTGTGAACTCGTTTATAGTGGACCCATCAGTAAAGTACATATTATCACAACTGATACCCCCATACTTTGCATCGAAGATCGTTGGAGCGATCCTCGATCGTTGATAATCTGAATATTCATGGATATCTTGCTTCATGGACAGATCAAAATGTACAGAGGAATTGATGTAGTCAGGAAAACAAACACGGTTGGGAATATACGAAGAAGGATCAACCTGCATGGAGACGAATTCATGATATGAGCTCATGAATCCAGAATGAAAATTTAGCTCGATCAGCTGCTCAAAATTTCCGATCACCAATGGGTTCATAACATTACACCGGATGAGGAACCGAAGAGATAATAAATTGAAGCGATCTTTTAGTGGGAGTAGGCCTGCCAAAACCTCGAGACTCATGGTATGCGTTGAGGGCATACATCCCAACGCGATACGGAGACAAAGATACTGAATTCGCTCGAGTTTAATGAGGTGTGTTTTGGCAGCTGATTGAAAACAGAAACTGCCATACTCCATCACTGAGAGAATAGTTGTTCGATACAACATTATAAGATCTTCTGGGTGGGCTCCCCACCAGGTGCCGGTAATTGTACGGAGAAAGTTTATTCTTTGTTGGCATTTTTTACTCAGATACCTAATATGGGCCCCCCAAGTACATTTGGAGTCGAACCAGACCCCAAGATACTTGAATGACATAGGATGAGGAATCGGTTTACCCAAAAGTTGAAGCTTTGGTTTTGCTGGTCTATGCTTCCTAGAAAAAACCACCATCTCTGTTTTCTCCGTGGAGAATTCGATCCCTAGCCCAATGGCCCAGGTTGAAAAATTGTTCAAAGTATCTTGTAAGGGCCCTTGCAGGTCGGATTCGTTTGATCCTACGACAGACACCACTCTATCATCTGCAAGTTGTCTTAGGCTGCAATTTTGTGTAAGGCAATTGTCGATGTCGCTTACATAGAAGTTGTACCAAAGGGGGCTTAAACATGAGCCCTGGGGGAGGCCCATGTAAGAGACCCGACTTACTGCCGAATCTCCGTGAGAAAAGTTCAAATGTTTCTCACAAAGCAAGTTATATAACATATTATTCAATAGAGGCGGCAGACCCCGAGATTGTAATTTGTCTGACAAAACCTCTATTGAAACAGAATCAAAGGCCCCCTTTATGTCCAAGAATACTGAAGCCATTTGTTTTTTTTCGGCGTAAGCCATTTGAATTTCTGAAGAAAGCAACGCAAGACAATCATTCGTCCCCTTGCCCCTGCGGAACCCATATTGTGTATCTGAGAGTAGGCCATTCGTTTCAACCCATCGATCAAGGCGAAACAAGATCATTTTCTCCAACAATTTCCGTATACAAGACAGCATTGCTATTGGGCGGTACGAATTGAAGTCGGACGCGGGTTTTCCGGGTTTTTGAATAGCTATAACTCGTACTTGTCTCCAATCATCTGGAACAATATTATGCTCCAGAAACCGATTGAATAAATTCAACAAGCGATGTTTCGCCACATCAGGAAGGTTTTTCAGCAAGTTGAACTTAATTCTATCCGATCCCGGAGCAGAATTGTTACATGAAAGGAGAGCAAGAGAGAATTCTACCATCGAAAACTCGGAATCAAGATCGCACCTATCTTGTGGTATATCTCGAACAATTTTTTGCACAGGAGCGGAATCAGGACAAACCTTCCGTGCAAAATTCAAAATCCATCGATGTGAATATTTTTCGCTTTCATTTGTTCAAGAGCGATTTCTCATGTTTCGAGCCACTTTCCATAATTTTTTCATTGACGTTTCTCGTGACAAACCTCCCACGAAATTTCGCCAATACGCACGTTTTTTCCCTTTGGTCAAATTTTTGAACTGATTCTCAAGGGTTAAATACGTTTGAAAATTTTCAGGGGTTCCACGTTTCCGAAAAGCTTTAAATGCATTCGATTTTTCTACATAAAGCTTTGAACATTGGCTATCCCACCATGGATTGGGAGGCCTTCGGCGAATGGTGGAACCTGGGATGGGTTTCGTTTGAGCGCGAACCGCGCTGTCATAGATCAAACGAGAAAGGAAGTTATACTCCTCCAATAGAGGTAAACCATTTCTGGAATTGATGGCTAGAGTAATCGCGTCCGCATATTTTTTCCAGTCAATCTGTCTTGTGAGGTCATATGCCATGTTTATAGATTCAGAAGAATTCGACCCAATGGTGATGGAAATTTTGATTGGCAAGTGATCACTACCGTTGGGATCCTGGATTACATTCCACTTGCAATCTAACGATAGTGAATTCGAGCAAAGCGAGAGGTCAATAGCGCTTGGGTTAGCAGGAGGTTTAGGTACACGTGTTGTTTCCCCAGTGTTCAAAACGGTCATATTGAAGCTGTTACAAAGGTCATATATCAACAATGAACGATTGTCGTCGTACTGTTCCCCCCAGGCAGTTCCGTGAGAGTTGAAGTCTCCCAAGATCAATCGTGGCAATCGTGGAGTGGTCCCTCCAATAGATGGAAGGTCAATTCGAAAAAATGAGTGGCACTTATTGATCCCCAATAGCACCCCTCCGTATCTATCATCACGGTCCAAGCGTATAATATTAAAATCGTGGAAAGAGAGATCATCTCGCGAAGAAAGCCAAGTTTCGGACAGAGCAAAAACATAACAATTGAAGTTATGAATTAAAAATTAGAATGTATCCAATGTAGGGATAAGACTACGACAATTCCACTGTAAAACAGTGATATCTCCGACCTCTCTATTTGAATTGGACATCAAGAGAGATAATCATTGCAAGGAGGGGCCATGTTTGCATCAATTGTTGCAAAATTGTCTTTAATACTGGAAGCATTGATATGACAATGGTTCTGATGGAGTCGGAAACATTAAAGCATGTGAAGATTTGAGCCACAAGGTCAGTCAACTTTATAAATCCCGATTGGGAAGTTGAACTTGACGGAAAAATAGGGAAATTTGGGGTTTTTGATGTCCCTTCGAGTGCTGGGTCGTTCGAAGGTGAATTATTCCCACGGAAGCCAGGAGGAACCTGATTTTGCTTGTCCGCTGCACTCGATTTTTTAGGCATGCTAACAGAGGGTATAACCGGAGGGACTTGTCCTTGAACTTTGGGAGTGGTCACATTTTTGCGCCGGGGATTTCCTTGGAAGATGTACGGTGTGCCCTCGTTAGCTGTATCCGCTTCCATTTCGTCAACTGGCAGCGAAGCGAAGACATTGTTTGCGGTTAAAGTTTGTTGCTGTTGGGCCAATGGAGAAGCGCCCTTTAAAATTTCAGCAAAAGTGCGCTTCGAGCGTTCCTTTAAAGAGCGCTTCTGCTTCTCCCAGCGACTCTTGTAAGTTTCACAAACCGAGAGCACGTGCGGAGTTCCTTCGCAATATGGACACTTTTGCTCAATCGCACTGCAGGATTTGTCCACATGTTGCTCTCCGCAAGTGGCACAGCGCTCCTTGTTGGCGCAGTAAGCTGCTGTGTGACCAACTGACTTGCATTTCAGGCAAGTCATGAGCTTTGGCACGAAGAGTCGCAGCGGTAGCCTCAGTTTGTCCACCATAACGTAGTCAGGGAGGGTGGAGCCAGCAAAAGTGACTCTAAACGAGTCGGACGGCGTAAATTTCGATTCTTTCCCTTCCTGGGAAACTTTGCGGAGTTGTCGGCATTCTAAGATTTTAATGTTAATCAAAGGCAGCTTTTTAAATCTGCCATCTCCTTCCATAATTGATTTGCACGTCAGACCCGTTTCGGTTATCACCCCCGAGATTTCTACGTCATGGGAAGGCACGTAGACACGATATTCCAGGGTAAACCTCTGGTCGACGACAATACCGTTTGCGTCTTTCCGATCAGCCACGACAACACGCAGTTTGGTCGGTCTAACCTTCGAAATTTCTGTCACGGAGGAGTATCTTGCCAGATCTTTCATGATCTGAATAACATTAAGTGCTTTTCCGTTTGGCTTATGCCTGAAGAAAACAACCCACGGACCAGTTCCAGGTGCATCTTCAGGATAGACCTTGACACGTGGAGAGAAGACAACAGGAGGAGAAGGAGATGACGAGGATTGAAGGGGATCGGGGACAACAGGATGGGGAGGCGAAATCTGAGCTGTCTTCACTGTTCCTTTATTAGAACTTTTTTCAACCAGAGGGGAGTCATCATCAGAGATCTCCATATCTGGAGATCCTCCCCCTCCTTCTGCCATTCACAATGCACCCCAGTGCTGATGAACTGGCAACCGCTGCTTGCTTCTCAATCGGAGCGCTTGAGCGCTCGGCACTACCACACACCACTAAGAAGTGGTGTTCTTCTTCACACTGCTGTAAGTGAGCAGCAAATCGCGCTGGTATTGTGTGCGTGCAACTGACCACCGATGTCCGACTTCGATTGCGATGGCGACAAATCGGCGAAAACTGAAAGCCGGCTGGCCTTGCCAGGCTTTGATGATTCTGCTTTTCTCACTAATTCCGAGTTCACACTGCGTTTTACGATATCTCGAACAGTTCGAAAACGCGCGAAAAAAGCACACCCGGGCGATAACAAAAAAATAACAGCCAACGGTAACCGAGAACAATGCTTTAACAGAGACGTTCACAGCACATGACCGGTTACTCGAAGCTTATGCCGAAGAATGATATCAACACATTGATGCTAAAATCTTCGTTGTGCGTTCACCATTTCGTTTATTACATCATGGTACACATATACCGTTCTAACAGAAGTCTGACTGCACTACGTATCGTTCTTGGCTGTTGTCAATTTGTGTTTGTTTTGATTTCGTTCTGTGACGATGTGATTTTGTGCGTAGACTGCGAAGTGTTCTAAATTTGTGTAATTATTTCGACAAAAATGCCACGGAAGTACAACAAAACTCCTGGAAAAAGGACGTACCGCAACTATGCACCGGAAAATGTGGAAAAAGCTGCCGAAGCTGTGAGAACCGGACAACTTTCCATACGTCAAGCGTCGAGAAAGTTTGAAGTAGCCTACGGAACCATCTTCAACAAGAAAAATGAATTGCACACATCGAAGAACGGTGGCCAGACTGTGCTTAGTGAGGCCGTTGAAAAGGATCTTACAGAGACCATTCTAATTGCCGGAGAATGGGGCTTTCCTTTAACTAAGGACGACATCCAGTTGCTAGTGCGTGACTACATGGAGATCCACGACATCGCCAAAAGCTCACCGAACTCGCCAGGTAAGGATTGGTGCTACGGATACATGCGACGGAAGCAGGATATATTGACACTACGGCAATCGCAAAACATAAAAAGGATCCGAGCTAAAGTTTGGCCGAAAACGATTAATGCCTACTTCGACAATCTTGCTATTGTGGTCGACGGGATTCCCCCAGAAAACATCGCCAATTACGACGAAACTAATTTCGTGGACGATCCAGACTGCAAAAAGGACGTCATCCGAAAAGGTCAAAACCATGCCGATAACATACTAGACCATTCGAAAACCTCCTATTCGGTCATGTTTGCTGCTGCCGCTGACAGTTTCGTCCTCCCACTTTAGGTTGTATATGTCTCCGTTCACCTCTGCGGTACATGGACCGAAGGAGGGCCAAGAGGAACCCGATACAACCGTTCCAAGTCCGGTGAGGGAAAATGTTATTTATAAATCTATAGATCTTTAGCTTTTTTTACATTTTCAGGTTGGTTTGATAAGACTATCTTTGAAGACTGGTTTTTTTCGATGGCGTTGCCATATTTCAAAAATCTCGACAACAATTTGCCCAAAGTGATCATCGGGGATAACGTGACGTCCCACGTGTCGTATAAAGTGATGAAGAGCTGCTTGGAAAACAATATTCGGTTTGTCTTTCTCCCGCCCGAAGAAGCAGAATAAAGGATCGGTCCCCAAGCATATTTTTCCGCGTCTACTTAAGGAAGCACTATTGAGCATTGGCAAGCCCCGAAAGAATCCTGCTGCACCCAAATCTCGCTCACAAAATGTCATCTCCGGCTTCAAATCAACAGGTGTTTATCCTTGCAATCGTAATGCAGTCCTGAAGTAACTGCCTGGTGGAAACGAACCGCTAACTCCGGAAAATGAAAGGCAAGAAAACTCATTTTCGGAACAGTTGGTAAACCTGTTCAAGGCGGAACGATTTTCCCAGGTTGATAAATCGCAAGCTCCAAAACGCAAAAGGATTGTTAAGATTAAGCCTGGAGAGAGTGTTGGAGAAGAACATTTCGCATTTTTTAACGTCGAAGAAAACGCTGTACAAAACCCTGTTCCAGAGAAGAATTCAGCACCTGTGAAGAAAGCCAAACGCAAGCGTCCAGAGACAGACCCAGCAGTATAGTTCGTCTCCAAAACGACAGCGAGTTGTGAAGATTAAGAAAGAACCCGGAAATTTGCCGCATACAGGAGACAACGAAAATATGGATATCAACAGGTCCGCAGTACGATGTGGCCAAAGGAAGGAGAAGCTCATGCGAACTTCAAACCAGCACCAAACTGTGAAGGTCGAACCTGAAGAAGAGAGAGATGTAAATGAACTACTTGCAAATACTGATGATAAGGATGGGAAGGTGTTGACAAGAAAGTCAAAAAAAACCCATCAGTCGTCGTGGTCTTCAGACGAAATCTAAAAGTTTTGCGTTAATTTTTATACACTGAACTGATTGTTATTTGATTATGATTTTGACTATTATTTGATTATTACTGATTTTTTGAATAAACCGTTGAGTTTCCCAAAAACTTAATATAGCAAATATGAATTTAGTTTTCAATTCTTTGTACCTAAATGAAATAAAATCAAGCCAAGCACTCTGTACCTGGAATTGAGCCCTAAATCTTCCTCTCACATGATTCTTTGTGTGAATAACTTGAAACTTGCAAAAACGTCGAGAACATGTGCTGAATCAAAAATTTGTAACCTTCCCCTACCGCAATTTTAGAGAGTCCATAGTTTTTCAATATTGTTGTCTTGACTTTCGAGTGATCAAATACACCCCGAAAACAGAATCTGTTGTGTAGGAAAATAATTAAATAGTATTTGAAATAGAGATGTTTATTTCAGGTGATACAATGGCTGGCGCTTGGACCAAAGTACAGTACTTGTTTTAAACATCAATTGCTGTCTTAATTACTTCTATATCGACAGATATTACAAACTTATTTTACAAGTGACCAATTTCACCCCATTCCATGGTACGCTACTAAGTTTGCTAAATTCTTATCTTGTTGGTCGTTCAATGGCAGTTAAAGTAGGTGATATTATTACTGAACCTTTCTTCGTTACTTCCGGTGTTCCACAGGGTAGTTACATTGGACCCTTCTTAGTTCTGCTGTATTTGAATGACATCAACTTCACTCTGAAAAGTTTCAAACTTTCATACGCAGATGACTTCAAACTTTATCATGTGATAACTTGTCAAGAAGAAGCGCAGTTTCTTCAGCGGGAACTTGGTAGCTTCTCCGACTGGTGTGCAATGAACCATATAAGTTTGAACGCTGGAAAATGCTCCGTCTTTTCCTTCGCTTTTCGCTTCGCATTCCGTATTCTCGTTCGACTACACTATTGCCGATACAATTCTTAATCGGGAGGATAAGGTTAAGGATTTGGGTGTGCTCTTGGATTCAAAGCTCAATTCCGAAGACCATATAGCTTACATTACATTTGAAGCTTCGAAGTTCCTGGGCTTCATTTCCGAGCTGCTAAGAAGTTCTCAGACATCCACTGTCTAAAAGTTTTGTATTATTCGTTAGTCCGATCTATTTTGGAGTATGAGCTCGGTACCATCAAAACAACATACAACAAATAGAAGCAATACAACGTAAGTTTGTATGCTTTGGTCTGCGACGGTTGCCTTGGAACGATCCCTTCAGCCTTCTCAGCTACAAAGATCGTTGTCGGTTAATCGATCTAGAGCTTCTCGTAAATAGAAGGAACGTCTCAGGTTGCTTTCGTCTCAGATGTTGTTCAGTCTCAAATCGATTGCCTGTGCTAAATGAATTCAATATGAATATTCCTTGTCGTACTCTGAGAACCCATGACTTCCTCCGAATTCGTACATTTCGTACCAATTATGGCTATAATGAGCCTATTAGTAGTATGTGTCGTGTGTTCAACCGTTGTTTTCATGTTTTTGACTATCACTTGTCTCGTCACGTCAATAAGAGTAGATTTCGTGGAGTGCTTGGAAATACTAGCCTAGTTTTAAGTTAGAATCAGTCGTATTTTTGTTAGGATCGAAATTGTGTCATTTGGGCTGTATTTTCTGTTGACGAAAAAGATAAGCAGGTTTTATGCCCATTTTAGAAAAAAAGCTTCAAGCGCACTAAAATGGACTTTTCCCTGTTTCAAATAAACAAATAAACAATTTTGCTTTACATCATCCAAATGTAATTATTCATAGAATATCTGATACGAAATCTAGTGGTGAAAATTGGTGCGTCGAGTTCATTAAAGATTCCTTTTTATTTATTTATAATGATACTACATCCCATTGAGAGATTAGATCTTCTTCACAATTTTTCGCCAATAATCCCGATCCATGGCTGCAGTTCTCCAACTCCCGGCTGCACCGATTCTTGCCAAGTCCTGCTCCACCTGGTCCAACCACCTCGCTCGCTGGGCTCCTCTCCTTCTTGTTCCAACCGGATTCGATGCGAACACCATCTTTTCAGGGCTGCTGTCCGGCAATCTTGCAACATGCCCTGCCCATCGCACTCGTCCAGCCTTGGCGACTTTCTGAATGCTGGGTTCGCCGTAGAGTTGCGCCAGTTCGTGGATCATTCTCCTTCTCCATACTCCGCTTTCCTGTACACCACCGTATATTGTTCTGAGCACTCGGCGTTCGAAAACTCCAAGCGCTTGTGAGTCCTCTTCAAGCATCGTCCATGCTTCGTGCCCATAGAGAACAACCGGTCGAATTAGGGATTTGTACATGGTACACTTCGTACGGGGTCGGAGTTTGTTGGACCTCAAGGATTTGCGGAGCCCATAGTAGGCTCGATTTCCATTGACAATGCGTCTTCGAATTTCACGGCTGTTGTTGTTGTCAGTTGTTATCAACGAGCCAAGGTAGACAAATTCCTCTACCACCTCGAGCTCGTCGCCGTCGATCACAACACTACTACCAAGAAGAACTCTGTTGCGATCAGTCCCTCCTGCTAGCATGTATTTAGTCTTAGACGCATTGATCCCAAGCCCAATCAGCCCTGCTTCGTGTTTCAGTCGGGTATACAAGTCGGCTACCGTCGCATGTGTTCTTCCGATTATGTCCACGTCGTCGGCGAAGCAAATAAACTGACTAGACTTGTTGAAAATCGTGCCCCGCATGTTGAAGCCCGCTCTCCGCATAACACCTTCCAGCGCCACGTTGAAGAGCAGACAGGAGATTCCATCGCCTTGTCGAAGTCCCCTGTGAGTCTCAAATGATTCCGACAGCTCACCTGAGATCCGCACACCGTTCATCGTTGCCTGAATCAGTCTTGTCAGCTTTCGGGGAAAGCCGTGTTCGTCTATGATCCTCCATAGCTGTCGTCGGTCGATTGTATCATATGCGGCCTTGAAGTCGACGAAGATGTGGTGTGTAGGGACCTGATACTCGCGGCACTTTTGGAGGATCTGCCGCAGTGTAAAAATCTGGTCCGTCGTCGAGCAACCGGGCATGAATCCGGCCTGATAACTTCCCACAAATCTACTTACTATTGGCGATAGGCGGCGGAAGAGGATCTGAGACAAAATTTTTTAGGCACCATTCAGGATTGTGATGGCCCGATAGTTCCCACAATCCAACTTGTCGCCTTTTTTATAGATGGGGCAGATTACCCCGTCCTTCCACTCCTCCGGTAGCTGTTCTGTGTCCCAGATCCTGACTATCAACTGGTGCATACACTCTACAAGTTTTCTCGGCCCTCCCTTGAAGAGCTCCGCTACGAGGCCAACCTACGAGCTGATTAATGGCCTCCTTAACTTCACCCATCGTCGGGGGTGGTACGTCGTCGTTGTTTATTGCACCGGTGTAGTCCTCCTCAACGCCGTCTAGGTCTCCTGTCTGCGCGCTGTTCAGGTGTTCATCGTAGTGCTGCCTCCACCTTTCGATCACCTCGCGTTCGTTCGTCAAGATGCCTCCTTCCTTGTTTCTGCACATTTCGGCCCGCGGCACAAAGCCTTTGTGCGAAGCGTTTAGTTTCTTGAAGAACTTCCGCGATTCTCGAGAACGATAAAGCAGCTTCAACTCCTCACACTCTTTCTCTTCCAGGCGGCGCTTTTTTTCCCGAAAGAGATGGGTTTGCTGCCTTCGCTTCAGTCTGTATCGTTCCACGTTTTGTCGAGTCGCTCGTTGCAGCATGGCTGCGCGTGCTTCATCCTTCTCGTTCAGGAGCGCTCGGCACTCGTAGTCAAACCATTCGTTCCGTTATCCTCGTTGTTCATACCCGATGACGGTCTCTGCTGTGCTGCTAATTGCTGATTTTAAGGAGTTCCAGCATTCATCGAGGGGAACAGCATCCAGTTCGTCTACCCCCGGTAACGCAGCTTCAAGACGCTGCGAATATGTTGCAACAACGTTCGGCTCCTGTAGTCGTCGTAAGTGGTACCGTGGTGAGCGCTGGTGTCTTATGTTATTGACGACTGACAGTTTAGAACGCAGTTTGACCATCACCAGGTAGTGGTCTGAATCGATGTTAGCGCCACGATAGGTTCTGACGTCGATGATATCCGAGAAGTGCCGACCGTCGATCAAAACGTGGTCAATTTGTGTTTCTGTTTGCTGTGGTGATCTCCAGGTGTAACGGTATTGGAGGCTGTGCTGGAAGAAGGTGCTACGTATGGCCATGTTCTTGGAGGCAGCGAAGTCGATAAGTCTTAGGCCGTTTTCGTTGGTTCGCTGATGGGCGCTGAACCTACCAATTACCGGTCTGAATTCCTCCTCCTGGCCGACCTGAGCGTTCAAATCACCGATGACGATTTTGATGTCGTGTTTTGGGCAGCGATCGTATTCACGCTCTAGCTGCGCGTAGAATTCTTCTTTATCGTCATCGGTGCTAGCTAGATGGGGGCTGTGGACGTTGATAATGCTGATATTGAAGAAGTGGCCTCTCATCCTCAATCTGCACATTCTCTCATTGATCGGCCACCAACCAATCACCCGTTTTTGCATCTCCCCCATCACGATGAAAGCTGTACCCAGCTCGTGTGTGTTGCCGCAGCTCTGATAGATGGTATATCCACCATGGAACGATCGCACCATCGAACCTTTCCAGCACACCTCCTGCAGCGCTACGATGTTGAAATTGCGGGCTCTCAATATTCCCGAAAGAATTCGGGCACTCGCAAGAAAATTGAGAGACTTGCAGTTCCATGTTCCGAGTTTCCAATCTCTAGTCCGTGTTCTTTGCGTGGGTCTAGTCCGATTGTCCTGTCTCGAATTTCTTTGTGAATTTAACTGTGCGTTTTATTTTTACGGATGGCTTGCAGGGCCTGCTCCAACCCCCTGTCTCGCCGGAGGACCGTCGTGCACAGCTCTTTTTAGAGTCCCCGCTGGCACGAAGACAGTGATCAGCCGCCCCTAACATGGGGATCAGACGCTGTTTTGAGCCGCACTTCCATGGCGAACAGACGCTCGGATAGGCCCACTTCCCTGTCAGCATACGATCAAGATCCCACCGGGGTTGGTTACCCGATCTTCACTATGGTTACTCGTACCCCAGCCGGCACCACGGGGAGATAGGGATAGGAGTTACTGGACAGGAAGCTAAGGACCACGAATGGGGTCTATTTTATGCCTGCAGGTACGCGAAGTACCGATGGTACGCTTAGTCCAGTCATTTACCAATTAAAGATTCCTCCTAAGGCCAAAAGGGAATCCATCGGAAGAAGGCCCCCAAGAAAGCACCAGCATCGAAAAAATTTGAGGCATTGAAGACAGCCACCACAAACACACGCGCGCAATTCTTTCCGTTTAGTGATCATCGAGTCAGCATTGATTGCCGGCGGGCGTCGAGCGTCGAGAAGAAGAAACCGAAAAGATGTCATCGTAGCTGAAAAAATATTTGCCAGTTCTGCTCAGAACTTTGAATTACGTTAAAGCGAGAGAGTTTATATTGTATTCTAAATATTTAAGATATGATACTGAGAGCAAATACATTTTTTTGTAATTTCTGTTTGAGAATTAAAGGCAAGCAATGTTAGCAATTATGCATAGGGTAAATGTAAGAAAGCGAAGAAAAAAAAATTATAGAAGGTTGTGTCCAAGATACGACCGCATTGTTGACGTAGAACCACACTGTTATTTTATATAAGTCGCTTGTTTATACCTTCGGATATTATTCTATAATGCTGTGAAATTTCAGAAACTTGCAAGTATCAAATGCTACATGTTATTCAGTATTGCCTCAAAGGAATCGCACCTCTAGGCATCGTTCGTACAACGTAAACCAAGCGCCAAACAAGCGTTCGCCATAGCATGCATACAGAGCCATACATTGGTGGATTGAAACTACTAGGAATATAAACACTTCTCATCATTTTGCGCTATTCTCAAAAGAAACGCTTCTGTTAATATTACTGGCCTCGAAAAAAGTTGCATTACTTTCTCATGCTCGAGAGAAGTGCAGTTGTCACCCTTAGTGGAGGAAGTTTTGCTACTGGCAAGCGAAACCTAATCACATACAAAATTCCAGAACGACATTTACTTTCTTGGTGACTAAACAAGTGAAATAAACTTTTTTTTTGATAATAACAACCTCGAAAACAGTAGCAATGCTTCATTATGATGAATATTAGCGCAAATGCAACCCTAGTTGAAGGCAGTTCTGCGACTGGCTCGCGAACCCAAATAACTTATAACATTCCAGTAAGACATTCAAGATGCTTGGTATTCCCCAAATATTTTTTTGGCGCACAACCTTAACACTTAACGCTTGACGTGCCGAAATCGCCTACTCTGCTGTTATTCGATGCGGTGTCACACTCGCGAAGGCTCGGTTCAGTGCGAGCGTTTTTCACTGCACCAATATCGCGTGCATCATTAGATGACGCTTGCCTCGAAATTGTATTGCCGCTGACAATGCCTTCCTTTTTTCGCAGGGCTCGAGCCTGCCTTCCTCTTCTTCTTGCTCATCACACACTAGGCGAAGCGTCCAATTTATAACGCGGAAAGAAAAACACACGATACGAATAATGCGAAAAACAAACAGGAAAACCAAACGACGATATCCAAGTTGGATTACCACTGGTGGGGTCCAATCTTAGATCGAAGCGCAGCGAAAGCAAAGTGAACTGGATTACTCAACAGTCCGAATGAAAGTTTTGCCTCAGCGAGATCCACTGTTTATACTCTAGGCAAGTATTCCCATTCATCCTTTTTTTTTCTTTTGTTCACGGAGACTTTAAATCCTACGATTTCCCCTCCGTTGGTCGTCGATAAGTTGCTCGTTCTTGATAGCATTGTTCGGGAAAGCAATCAAATGGGCAGAACAAATGTATAGGAAAATAGAAACACTTAAAGTTTTCATGAATTTTAACCATTTACTAACCAGGGGATTCTAATGTATGGCATATTAAACAAATCTTACGGAATTTCCGATTCGTTTAGTATGTAAATCGCCAAAATCCGTTCGCGGCAAAAATAGTTATTAACGTTAACTTTATTTCAGAAAAACGTGACCTGTTTTCTGATTTGGCACCCCTAATGAAAGACGTAGTTCTACGTCAAAAAATTTGCATCACTTTTGCGTGACTGCCTATTTTGCTGAATATTTTGCCTTTACTGCATACACAACTGAACAATTTTAAAATATTTTGCAAACAATTAACAGTTGTACATTCAAAGTGTGCTTATATTGTACCATTTATTTCAGATATAATTTTGGTGACGTGTCTCGAACCCTGTTTTCGGATTCAACCCGTCTGCAGAATCTGCAGTATCAATATTCGGTAAATGTGTATGTTCAATGCCTGTCCTATAGATCGAATTCACGAATTCCTTGAAAGCAATTGTCTCAAATAGGTTTATCAATTTGATTACATAAAATAGCCAGAACATCATCCAAACTAATCGAGTAATTTTCAACAATACATTTCGATCCCAAATGCACGATCCTTGGGCGATGGGCGACTACCCGCCTCGTTCGTCCCAAAATGGCGCATTCATTAGCGGGCAGGATCATTTGTCAAGTGCCCAAAGCGTAGCGTGTTTTCCCATTAAATGTGGTTCCCATTTTCCGTTCGGCCAGCCAGCGGGCTCGTGGCCGATGATGCCCTCCAGTTGATAATAGAGAGATAACATCACACCATTAAATTACCCCTCCACTCGACAGCCATTGAGTGGGAAGGCGATGTGAGTGAACCAAAACAGCTGCGTCATCAGGACACGGGGCGAGATAAATGATCCTATTTTCTCGGGCAACAATGGACAGTTTTGTGTATACACATTTTTTCCACTTTGAGTTGGAAAAATAGTGCGAAATGATTTTCATTATTTGTGGACGAACGAAAAAAAAAACGAGGTGTTCAGGTGTTTATTATTTGCCGACACCCAAGGATGATATATTCATCCCATTCCGAAAGTGTCCTTTGTTATCGAAATGAACGTGAGTGTTATATTTAAGAGTTTTTTTCAACGAGTCAAGCTATTTTTAAATTGATATGAATGCGTCTTGGGTGGTTTTTGCAATTAAAAGTGCACGCGCTTCTCCGAAGCTAGACTTTTTGCTGCGGATTGCATTCTTCTCGGTAGATATTGCGTGTCTTGAGCACCCCGCAGCTTGACAGTTCTTATTTTCTTTCTGCTTAGCACTTTCCCGAGCGACGAACAAAATGGCCTGTTGCGGGAGTTTTTAATTAAAATATCGTTAATTTAGTTCTTTTTCATCCCAAGCCAAGCCCCACATGCCACTCGTAGTCGTCTGTTTGTTCTCATGGCAAACAATGTAACAAATAATAATTAAAATTTAATAAAAATTATTGCTCATTTCTCCGTTGGCAGTGAGGAATCGCTGCGCGCTACACACAACGCTTCCCGCAAATTAATTTCCATCCGCGCGCGGCCTCCCATCTGTCATCGGAGCGTTACGCAAGGGTTGGCCGGGTTTCGGTCGGGTGCGAATTCGTTGCTACCGGTCGGAGTTCTTGTTGTTTTAATTTTATTGCGACTATTTGTTTAAGCCCTCAGCCACATCGTACTATACCTTTCTATCCTCGAGATTCGCGAGACGATGGGTGTTGCGTAGCCCCACCAGGACTGCCGCTCGTGTTCCCGGTTGGATCTTTCGCAGCGAGGTGGAGAGTATCGCAGCGCCCGCTGTGAGTCATCGGGTGCACGAAGGAAGCCTCCACCTTTCAGCAATTAGGTGTTCCGTTTAGAGTTGCTGCACCCTAGGTTGGCCTAGGTTCGCCATGGAGTGATGCTGAACGGGGGCGCGATACTCATTATGTTCACTTAACGCAATCTCCCGATCCTGCTGGTACTTTGTCAGCTGTGGGTTTTTGACGGACGGCGTGTTAGGAAAATTACCCGGAGGCGGGAAAGGTTTGTATACCATTAGTCCTTCGCTATCACCTTCCATGGCCTGATAAAATGCTTGTTTACGTTTGACAGTGCAATTCACATTCAAAGTGACGTTAACGTTACACCAACAGAAAAAAACCGTAATATCAACGCATATGGAATGTCAATGAATGAACTGCTTCTGTCATTGCACTATATTTTGGCCACTTTCTATAAACGCGCTTCAATTCAATACACCTTGAAATGTTTATCTATGTGTGCGACTGTCAGTTTTGATGTTTTGCATAGTCCAGTTCAAACATGTATTGTACCATGTGTCAAAAACATTTGGTAATATAGGATAAGTTAATAAGGAATCATTTGAATAATCCACAAAAGTATGTAACTGTCCAGCGAAGCTACCAAAAATCAAATCCTCGATGAATTTACCAGTGTGCAGTGTGCATGCATGATAGCCCCAACATAATTCGATAAAAAATTCAACAAACGCAACATAGCATGGCAGTACGATATGGTATGATCGTTGTTTTGACGTAGGATTCCGTCTTTCGGGAACATATTGAAACGCGTTTCTGGGAACAAAATTGAAAAACGAAAATACCGCGTTCTGATTGGTTGAAATCGAAGATGCAAGCTTCCTGTTGTACTTACAATTATTGCTCAGCCATTTGTTGATGTACGAGAGTTTATCATCGATCGATTTGAACACATAATAACAGTTCATTACAATGAATAAAATAATATATTTTATGAAACTAATGAGCCTGGGGAAATTGACATTGCAAATAGATGCAAGTCGAAGCATTTTTGTATTGCAAGTAAGGTGAGTGATACGATTAATTCAAGCAAATAAAACATAAATTTGGGATTTTAGTGTTGTTATTCACTAGTCACACACTTCGCGAAATATCATATCGATGTAAAATGATCATGTATTGTAAAACGTTTAGCACAAGTGTAAGTGTAAAATTGTATATGGTAGCGATTGTGTTAAAAATGACTTTAAATATGAAACGATTTATTTTAATTTTCATAAATAAAAACCAAGCTGTGTTCAGCTCGAGTACGGATTGTCTGATTTAAGCTGTTTATTTTGTTGTGTTTATCTTCACCCAAGGAAAGTTCATGTGGCGAGAAAAATTGGAAAAGTAAAGGAATATTCGATGGAGTGATTTCCCATATGTTCTATATATCGTATTAAGTATTGTTAGTCTAATTGAAATTCGCATTTAGCTATATAGCATCATTTTCCATTCCTAATATGTGTTCTATACAATGAAGTAACATGTTTTTTGTGGTGAGAAAAAAAATTTAATTGTGTTCAATAATGATAATGATCTTATATTACATTGGTGGGTTTTTGTTATTTCATTCATACAGAATACAGGAGTCATCTCGTCCAGGGCCACAGAGGGTGGTTTTCGTCATATCTCATTGCACTTAGGCATCTTCTATCGTGATGCGCAACATCCAACAACTGATGTGCATCCTTCTGTCAACATCACTCGGTTGTAACACTGGTGGAGTGAACATACAATACTCAACAATCAAAATAAATGCTTCTTTCCAGGGTCACCAAATCTTTATCAAAGAGTTTAATGATGTGATTTTTCAAACATATCCGTAATCAACATGCAACAGGTAGTCTTACGGAATTCTACGTCAATTATGCGGTCGAGTTTCAAACACAACCCTCCTGTAACTTTTGATGTAGAACTACGTCTTTCAGGAAGGGTGCCAAGTCAGAAAACAGAAAACGAACGAATTCTGATGATTTGTATACCAACCGAATCGGAAATTCTTCAAGATTTGTTTGATACATCACAATTACTTAATCCCTAAATGGTTTAAATTAATGAAAATTGGGGGCATTCCCATTTTCCCATACAATTGTTCTGCCGATTTGTGTGCTTACCTTCCCGTACCATCAATAACGATTTGATGATTTGAAAACACCTTCTCGTTTGGTGGTCATCGAAGTAACATCGTTGCCGACGAGCGTTGTGCGGAAGTGGATTGTCTTTCTCAGGCGTGACCGGAATAAATCGTCGCAGTAAACAACTGCAACAACCGCTAAGAAAAAGTGTAGTAGGCTAGAAATATTGTGGCGCGGGAAAAACAACATGCGTATAAATGCCTCACATTTCTATTATAAATTTATTTTCTCGTTTTCGTTTTTCGAAATTTATTCTGAGGTAATTGAGACGAAGTCTCCATTTAACGAAGATAAGAAATCGAGGCGGCCCAAGCCATCAAGGTAACGCGATCCGAGTCCACCGCCGACCTGCCGTCGGAAGCGGCGGTGTCTCGCACGCAAACCTGTGTTCCACTGATTGCCCGGTTAGTTTGAAACATAGGATACGTTTCTTTAGCAATGTCCGACTGAGCGAGCGTCGAATGGCATACCTTTGCCCGGTTAATTTTTGCCGCGCCACAATTTTTCTAGCCCACTACACTTTTTCTGAATGGTTGTTTCTGTTGCAGTCGCATCAGCGGCGATTTATTCCGGGAACATTTCTCAAGTATGGAGTAGAGTTTCTTTCCACAAGGTCTCTTCTCATGGCTTGAGGCGAATGAACTGAAGTAGTTTAAAGCCTTTCAAAAGCAAAAAAAAAAAATGGAAATGGATGATACCACAGTTACGAGCGAGCTAGCAATCACAACACATTGAGTGGACATCATTCATGCTTAAAGCTGATTTCACACACATTTATGTACACTGCTCGATACAAAAATAGAATGAAATGTGCACGGGCAATGAGATAGGAGAGAGGAACTACTGCGGTTTAAGCTTCGTCATTTCTCGAAAGTTTGTAGAGATATTTGCATTAATCGATACGAAATATTTCTACTCGCGCAGTTCAATGCAAACAATCTGTGCAAAAGTTGATAGTTATTGAATGTAATAAGGATATGTTGTACACAGAGATCAAACACGGTTTTATCAGACACATACCGGCACGAGCAAATACATGATATATTTATATTGTCAGACAAAGCATATTTTGCATATATAGCAAATTATCAGACATATATTGTTGGTACGAACCGACCGCACAGACGGAGTGGAAATATGGAAGGTAAATTCGCGTTGACGACATTCAGCTTTTTATCACGAGTTTGGGAAGCGATAATGGCTATAATGGATTTTGTAGGTGTAATGAGTTTTATATATCATAACTGAAGAGTTCTTTTAAGAATTTCGATGCATTCTAATTATTAAATAATATAATTCCTTACTGCTCAAATATGCATGGTTGACGTTATGGATTATGAAATTGTGATGTAAAGCATATCAGATAAATCTTAGAGAATTTCCGATTCGATTGGTATGCAAATCATCAGAGTTCGTTCGTAGTGAAACTAGTTATTAACGTAAACTTTATTTCATAAAAACGTGACCTGTTTTTTGATTCGGCACCCGTCCTGAAAGACGTAGTTCTACGTCAGAAAACTTAATTTGGACCCCCAAGACAATTTTACAGAATACTGCCGAGGTCTACTGAAGTAAATTTTGAGCTTCTCCACGTGTAAGGAAGATCTCTAATGGTTTGGCTTAGATTTCATTCTACATGCAAGTTGATATGGCGCTTACATATTGTGAGATGAACTCGTCAGGTTATAGTCAGATTATCAAAAATTGCTTGGCCTCATTTAGAGCAAAGTGCAGGTTCAAAAAAAAGTGTGTTAACAAGATAACATTAGCGTTCACACCAGTTCAACTACAACATCATGGTTCGATACTGAGGAAATCGACGCTGGAATGACCAGTTCGTTGTCCCGATCTAAATCCAGCGCAACATATCTGGAGGATATTTGTCAGACGAATTTACGCTGCTACACCCAAACTAGCGTTTTTATTTAATCCAAAACATATATTTTTATTAAGGCTCATACGGCGTCAGCCTAACGGGGCCGGGAGTTCAATATTTTGACAATGTTTGCTTACAACTATGTTAGTAATATGTAACCGATTACTCGCGGTTGGCTCGAGGTTAGTATTACAAGTGTTCTAATTGGGATGTTGCAGTCTTCAGTGCTCTGTACGTGTGCCCGACATGGGATACTTCCTATTTATTTATTTTTATTGACGTCAATCTAAATTGTAGACCGATACATTCTTAATACTACTTAAAACTACTTACTTAAAACTAAAAATCTAAAGAGAGCTGGCTGGATAATTTATTCGTTTAATTTAAAAAACGATTTTAACAAGTTACAGAATCATTTTTTTTAATTTATTTATTTCGTCAAACCAGCGTAGACTAAACATGCTGCCCAAATATTACAGTGAAATTTAACGATATCTTATGCTATTCAGATAGTCTTTGAGCATTGACCTTGACATGGTTACATCAATTGTTACGATTAATAGGACTGTATTTGGCATAATTCGTTCTTCGATAATCTATGTAAAAAATGTTAGAGTTTCTCAGGTTCCTAATCGGTGCGTAAAAATTTAGGTTTCCTAATATTTCTTCTGAGTCCACTCGTTGTGATATGATATCAATAATAAATAGAATCATGGCAGAGTTCCGACGTTCTTTTAGGCTTTTAATATTGATTAGCATACAGCGTGCTTCATATGGAGGTAGATGATATGAAGACCAGCCTAGTTTACGAAGTGCAAATAACAAAAATTGTTTTTGTACAGATTCAATTCTGTCTTCGTGTGAAGTTATGTAGGGGGACCATACAATACTACAGTATTCTAGAATTGATCTGACGTATGTAATATACAATGTTTTTATTGTGTACGGATCGTGGAAATGGTAACTAAAGCGTTTAATGAAGCTCAACATATTATTTGCTCTATGGATGATTGTATTATAATGATCCACGAAGGTTAGTTTCGAATCTAAGATCACAACTAAATCTCTTACTCGTTGACATCTACTGATGGGTTGATTACCTAGTATAACACCATTGTTCAATGGTGTTCTTCTTCTTGTAAAAGTAATCAAAGTGCATTTCCTAACATTGAGTTGTAATAAACTCTTAGTGCACCAATTATAAACTATGTCAACTTCATTTTTGAATGTTTGAGAGTCTTCTTCATTCTTTATTTCCATATACAGTTTCATATCATCTGCGTAGATAAGTGCCTTAACACTGTTAAGAAAAACGCAAACGTCATTAACAAATAAAATGAACAAAAGTGGCCCCAAATGAGAGCCTTGAGGAACTCCGGATGTAACAAATATTGGGTTTGAAATTTCCCCATTAAATCTTACCATTTGGATGCGGTCAGTCAAATATGATTCTAGCCATTTCAATAGCTTGACTATCCCTATTTTTTGAAGTTTAAGAAGGAGTAAGGGTATATCAACAGGATCGAAAGCCTTACTAAAGTCAGTGTATAGAGCTTCAACTTGATTACCATTATCCATTGCATTCAAAGTGAATGTGACAAATTCCAGCAAATTTGTTGTTGTTGATCGTCCTTTGAAAAAACCGTGTTGCTTATTCGTAATTCGTGTCTTTAGTTGTTGAAAAAGTTTTTGGTTTATTATGGCTTCAAAGAGTTTTGGAATGCAAGAAATAATTGCTACTCCACGATAATTTCTTACATCGGATCTATCACCGGATTTGAATATTGGTACAAGAAAAGAGTTTTTCCATATTTTTGGGAACCTTTCTGATTCCAATGACGTATTGAAAAGCCATAAAAGTGGATGAGTTAATTCAGATGCCAAATTTTTTATAAAAACCGGTGGAATTCCGTCAGGACCCGGCCCTTTCGAAACATCGAGCTTATTTAATGCGTCAAAAATTTCAATGTAAGTTAGTTTTCTGACTCCAACATCACATGGAAATTCTGGAAGAAATGCAAAGAAGTCACGATCTCGGTCCTCCTCAGCTGTTACAATATAAACTTCTTGAAAAAATGTTGCAAAGAGGTTGCAAATTTTTTCTGGGTCATTCCCCACGGTATCGTCAAGGTGCATGCGTGATGGAAAATCATTGCTTTTTAATTTTGTTTTTATGTAATTAAAGAAACTTTATGGGTTAGGTTTTATGTCCGACTCTGTTTTTAAGCTGTAATCTTCAAAAGCGCTTTTAACAGTTGAGTTGAGCTGTTCGCAAATGTTCAGATATTTTTGGAGATTAGCGTCAGATTTGTATTTCTTATAAAATTTATGTGCCTTCTGTTTTTTATTTTTTAGATTCTTTATGCTTTGATTAAACCAAATCGGATATTTTGTGTTCATATTTCTTCTTTTTCGTCTTGTTGGAATCTCCTGCTCTATAATTTCATTGATCATCGAGTAAAAAGTCGTCACTGCTACTTCAATGTTTTCCACACTTCTAAATAAATCCTGCCAGTTGATATAGTTAAGCTTACACCTAATTGATTGGTAATTTGCTTTAGTGTAATCAGAGACTTCTTCAAATTCATAATCAAATGGTTTTTGAGTGTTATCTATAAATATAGAATATTCGATAGCTGTGTGGAAAGCTTCATTTTTCCAAAGTGGAGTTAATGATTCGGTCACACAAAAATCTTCGGTCATATTTGTCAACAAGAAATCCAAGAAGCATTTCTGTCGATTCTGAACATTGTTTATTTGATTCAACCCAAGACCGGCTATTTTATCAAAAATAAATTGCAGAGTCTTATTATCACCAACAACTGGAAGCAAGATAAATTCATTGTCAGAATCAGTGATAAAGTCCGCATTTCGTTGATTGAAATCTCCGTATATATGGATTTTTGATTCTGGTGCAAAGGAAGATAAAATATTTTCAGCAACTTCAAAGAATTTCTCATAACAACTAAGTTGAGCACGATCAGGGGGGAAGTAAACAGATGCAAATATATGTATCTCTCCCGCAATAAGTGCTTTGACCCACACTTGCTCAAACTCGTCGAATTCTGTTGTTGGAATATGTTCTGAATTTATTAATGAATTAATAGCAATAAGGACGCCGCTTCCCGATTTTTTATGGGATTTGTGAAGATTACGGTCATCTCTGAAGACATTAAAACGATTTCCGAATACTTCCTCGCTTCTAACACTATCATCCCAACTTGTCTCTGTGGCCATAATTATCGAGAAAGAAAATTTCAGAACATTAATTTGGATTTCTTTCATTTTAAGTGGACTTTTCATACGGTTGAAATTTTGACAGTATATCAAAATTTCAACTACATTTAGTTGTTGAGGCGAGGAAGATGGTTCATTATCTACTACTTGGTATGACGAGGCATACAAATTGTTGAAACTTACTACTTCTCCTTGGTGTGAAGCTGACAATTGATTATCTTCTGGGACGTCTGATTTCGTTAATGGAAACATCTCCTCCTGAGAAGATGTCATGTCTTGCCTTACGCCAGGAAGTGGCGAGTTGTCATCCTCCAATGGGTTCGTCAATTCCGGGGAAAACACGAATGCCTGCATGAATATATGTTGCACTGTGCAGCTGTAGAGTCTCCCGAAGTCATGCAGCAGGACGAGTGCGCTTGAACGCAATGTGGTACGTTGGGTGCCATGTAGGGGTTGAGAATTTCCCCTCTTTCAAATTGTATTGGTCGATAGCTAGCCGGTAGCCCAGATAATTGATTGGGATGCAGCTGACCGTTAAGCAGCAACGCCCCCCTAGTCTGCACCCCATACCTAGCGTGGTGCGTCTTTCTCGACTCGAGGAATCCAGGAAAGAATGATCACTAGCCGGCGCAATCATCAGCTCGTGTAGAGTTGTTATGAGCGGTACATCCTTTGGCTCTTGTTGAATCATCAGTGGACTGCACAACCTTCGGCCCGTGTATCTGTAAAGAGTGTGTGTATGTATTGCCGCGGCTAAGTAAAAGTTTATAGATCGGATAGGAGGGATATGAAACAGGGACACAACGAAGGACACATCATTAAACGTTGACATCGGCGTTTCTGAGGAACAGGTATAGATGGAGCAGAAGATCAGGATCACGGCTACCTAAGATATCCCGGACGGGGATATCCGATTGTCTGCCTTGTGCCCTCAATGCTCTGGGCCCAAACTAGCCCAAACTAGTGTTGCCAGAGAACATGTCATCTTCGTCGTTTTTCGTGTCCTGAAGCTTCAAATGAGCAAATAAAATCATCTGTCTCAAATGCTTTAAAATCTTTGTATGTATGGGAGCAGACATCGCTTTACTTTTTCTTTTTTCATTTGTTTCGGGATTGTACCAAAGAAAAAGTCCAAACGAAGTCAACGGGGATCGAACCAATGCCGGCTGGAATGCAAGATTATTTCACACGACCACGATATCCACATAGCCACTGGTGCTGTTGCGTAAATGCGTGATAATATTACACCACATTTTAAGATGAAGTTGGAAGGTGTTTTCTAATAAAAAAAGAAGAGCTTAACGTGACTCTAAATCTATCTCGGGCCGTGTATGTGGCAAAG
Source organism: Toxorhynchites rutilus septentrionalis (assembly GCF_029784135.1). Lineage (NCBI taxonomy): Eukaryota > Metazoa > Arthropoda > Insecta > Diptera > Culicidae > Toxorhynchites > Toxorhynchites rutilus. The sequence goes on along the minus strand of NC_073746.1, from coordinate 320,061,488 downwards.
CATGCGAAAAGCTTTGATGCATGTTTATTTGCAATGTATCTCTTATTTCGCTCGCTCATATTGATCTTATATTACAATACCAGATACGGGCGGTCCGATAAGTGCTTAGCCTCATCGCCCGATGGTGTCAGTATCGCAAGAGAGATTACTTATCGTGTAGTAAATTCTCGTAAACGGCTGCTGTCAAAATATCAGCTGAATCGGACTCGTAGTTTTGTTTTCACCGTGTGTGGAAGCGGGCGTGTCCACGGATTTTAGAAAAAATGGGAAAAATGTAAATTCCACCGTCGCCACGGCCAAATTGGTCGAATTGCACTACGAACTGCTGCCCCATCCACCGTATTCTCCAGATTTGGCTCCGTGCGACTTTTTTTTTTGTTTCCAAACTTGAAAAAGTCACTCGCCGGGCAGAAACTTGAGTCGAATGAGAAGTTCATCGCCGCCACGGAGGCCTACATTGCAGACCTCGAGAAAACGTATTTTCAGATGGTTTAAAGAAGTGAGAGCATGGCTGGGTCAAGTGTATCGAGCTAAAAGGAGACTATGTTGAGAAATAAATCGACACTTTTGCAAAATTTTTGTTTTTTTTATAGGCTAAATACTTATCGGACTGCCCTCGTATATTATTCAAATGTTATACCAGTATTTGAGAGTCATGAAATTTTTTGTTAGTTTTAGGCTCATTTTATGGAATAATTTGGGATGACAAAATATGTGCTAAAAATTAATTTTGGGTGTAAGAGGTAATGCAACGCAATCGATGAGCTTAAAGCAGCCATCTTAAAAGCGTGGCGGAACATCGTACAATATATTTTGAAGAACTTTATTTCTATTATGCCTAACAGGATTTTCCACGTTATTGCATTTCCATAATATTGAATATCGGCCCATGTAGCCATTATTAGTGTATGTATGAATTTCTCGAATTTGTCAATGAAAGCCTTAAACCAACAAACTATTATTGTTCGCGACCGACAGCGCGAATGAAGAAATTGCCCCATGAAATCTCGCGTAACTTTTGAAAAGGTCCTAAGTAACAAATGTAAACAAATCGGGTTAATGGATACACACTATTAGTTCTTAATCATTGTATGCATTGCAAAAACAGTCGTTCAAGTATCTATCCTTTTCACCTTTTTATCACCGATACAAAAAATGTCCAATATACTGATTCGAATATTAAGCACTCGGCTGTTACTTCGGACGCCACTTTCCTCTGACACTCGATACGTCCAAAGTAACAAATCAATCAAAACAACACAAAGTCGCACTTCGGTCATTTTGAGTTTTTGTTATTTCCGGGTGTTGATATTGTTTTTAGTGCAATTCAACGAGTAATAACGACAATGATATGCCTTTAGCACGAAGTGCAAACATATGGATCGTTGTTCAGTAGATATTTTCAAATTCTCATCGTGCAACGTAATTTGTCCAATGTACAAAGCGGTCAGTCAAGACGTCCAATGTAACATTTTTCACTCGGAGACTTCAATTTCAAACTAAAATCACATAACAACAGTCACGATTGGTTTTTCAGAGTTAATAATGACTGCTAGTGGTAAAAGTAGCGATAAAGATTATTTCCTTTTCAAACAATTCGCGAAACAATATTCCGATTTTCAACTTCGTTTTTTCTCGAGTTGATGTGAATGTTACATAGGACCTTTTAAAAAGTTACGCGAGAAATAATGTCCCATTTCCATCCCTATCCTATTCCCCAACCAAGCCACTCCCTTCCCAACAAAAGCAGTGTGTATGACAAATCCACAATCCACAACCAACACAATCACCCGATGCACAGCAGAACAGGAGCCGAACGCATACATACAAACACAGCATTCGAATCGATCCCTACCAATGCAATATTTTTGCATTCCAAATCCAACATTTAACTAGAGATGGGCAAATCAGCTCATCATGGTGAGCGGCTCAGAGCCGTTCAGCCCATACAAGTGAGCTGCTCATTTGGAACAGCTCTTCAGCTCAGTTGAATTTTGCAGTTGTCCACACAATTGCATATGAAACGTAATCACCATGGGACATTGCATAGTGTGCATTTTTTTAATAGACGGAAAGCAAAAAATAAACGAATTTAATTCGTAACTGTACAAAAACTAAAACTGATATGAATTCTAATAATATAATATACAACAAATACTGAATGCTGAAATCTAACATAGAAGATGCTTAGGATATGCTGAACTTAAACAACAGAAAAACCAGCAGTAGCCAAATAGAATGCCTCCAGGAATGTTGGCCGAGACAACGTTTTTTGAAAAAAAAACCATCGAGATTTTTTTTTCATCCGAGGATATAAAAATAAATCCACTAATAGGTGCAACGAGAAATAATTATTCGCGATCACAAAGGTAACAAAAGGACCAGTATCAATCATCAACATTTATGCCAGGTGGTTTTCTGAATTGTTTTGATTCAGCACGCGGAAATAAATGTATGTGTTTCCACAGTAATGTTTAAATAACAATGTAATATATTAAATTTATTTACAAGCATACAATAATGTGTATTATTTTGTTTGGCCATATAAGAAAAATTAAGTAACGAACAAATGAATATCTTCAAAACAAAAACCTTTTTTCCTATCTGGCATCTCTGCTAAAGCTAGAGTACGAAGAGGGATACACGAAAACAAACTGACGTCATGCCATGAAGCGCGGGAGACGAAAAATCCTTTCGCGTCTCGCAATTCACACTGTCTGCAGCTTTTGCGCTCCACAGCTATGCAGCTCAACAGCTCAACAGCTCTTCAGCTCAACAGCTCAACAGCTCATCAGCTCAACAGCTCAACAGCTCATCAGCTCAGCAGCTCATCAGCTCAACAGCTCAATAGCTCATCAGCTCCAGCTCCGTAATGAGCTGATGAGCTGCGATTTTTTGATTGCGAGCCGATCCGAATCCGCTCACTATGATGAAGCGATTCGAATGAACAGCTCATGAGCGGATGGCACATCTCTACATTTAACCAAGCAACACCGCGAATAGATCCAAATCCTGAGCTATCATCCAACAGGCCTCCTTCAGCCGAAGGATCCGCCAATTATTATTCTAATGGTTTTTACTGAATATTTCTCATTTGCTTGGAAAGTTAAATCGAAATGAACTGAAAACATTCTCTAGTATCTAGTGATATTAGAGGAGAAAAAAATTAGTGATAAATATATCGAAACATTTTTTTTGTGAAGTTTTGTTTATTTTTCAGTTTGGTTCGCTTGAGATTTAAATCAAAACACACAACAATCACAAAAAAGTATATGAAACTATCATTTCAACCGGTGTCTGTCATCTAGTTTTTGAAAATAATTTCATGCAAATGTCGGCCGCGACTACGCATGAAGTGGAACATCCAATTTTGCATTACTTTCTGAGCATTTCGTCCGATAGCTCATTTTTATTTCGTGTGATGTGTGCCAAGTAGCGCCGTCTTGTTGGGCCACTAATGCTAACATTTGAGTCAATAAACTTATAGAGGGCTGTGTTCATAGCACGATCGCATTGTTGACGTAGGACAACAAAATTATTTCGGTTATTTTAATAGATATAACTTCGGATATTATTTCAGAGCGAAACGAAATTTGAAAATTAACTCTTTAGTGGAAAGTTTCAGTAGCTCTGAAAAAAGCCGAAGATTTTCATGGTTTTTTAATTTGGGACGCTGAGTCTACGGATGTTCTAACTTAAACATGAGAAACAAGGTGTTCTAGGTTTTGTTACATTGAAAAGAAAAAATGTATACATAAAACTATAAAAGTATCCTTACAGAAATGACGGAATAACTACGCAAATGAAGTGGCCTGAGCACAAAAACATGCGATCATAATGCAGGAAAACAAATTGAATCAGAATACACTTTGTATGGTTTGTTTTAACATTTCGAAATTGAGTCATGAGTCCTTTATTTTGAAGAGAATTTTGAATGTAGCATAACATACTCAACTTCATATTAGGCTGTCAAAAAAGTCCTGCGGTATTTCCGCGAGGTGTCGTTGTAAGCGCGTAGTTCTAGTTGTATTCATTGTATCGAGTCATACTATAGCTTGTTGGAAAGGTATTTTTGCGCGCTATAATGTAAATAAATGTTTTGTTTGGTTAAGTCGTTCGTGAGTTATAGTGTCGCAAATATGGAGAGAAATAAAGAGAAAATCTGACATATTTTATAGTACTACTATGACAAAGGCAAAAATGCATCTCAAGCTGCCAATCAAATTTGTGCAGTTTATGGACCCGATACAGTTTCCATTTCCACCGCACAACGATGGTTTCAACGTTTTCGTTCTGGTGTAGAGGTCGTCGAAGATGCGCCACGCTCCGGAAGGCCTGTCGTCGAAAATTGCGACAAAATCGCTGAATTAGCCGAGAAAGACCGGCATAGTAGCAGCCGTAGCATCGGCCAAGAGCTGGGGATAAGTCATCAAACCGTTATTAACCATTTGAAGAAGCTTGGATTCACAAAGAAGCTCGCTGAATCGCTGCTGAATCGCAACAAAATCGACCCGTTTCTGAAGCGGATGGTGACTGGCGATGAAAAGTGGGTCACTTACGACAACGTGAAGCGCAAACGGTCGTGGTCGAAGCCCGCTGAAGCGGCTCAGACGGTGGCCAAGCCCTCATCAACGGCCAGGAAGGTGGCTGCTGTGGGTTTGGTGGGATTGTCAAGGAATAATCTATTATGAGCTACTTCCCTATGGCCAAACGCTCAATTCGGACCTGTACTGCCAACAACCGACCGCTTGAAGGTAGCACTCATGAAGAAGAGGCCATCTTTGATAAACAGAGGCCGCATTGTCTTCCATCAGGACAACGCCAGGCCACACACTTCTTTGGTGACGCGCCAGGAGCTCCGGGAGCTCGGATGGGAGGTTCTTTTGCATCCGCCGTATAGTCCGGACCTTGCACCAAGTGACTACCACCTGTTTTTGTCCATGGCGAACGAGCTAGGTAGTCAGAAGAAGAAGCCACAAAAGAGGCCTGTGAAAATTGGCTATCCGAGTTTTTTGCCAATAAGGAAGCGAGCTTCTAAAACAGGTGTATTATGAAGTGGGCATCTCGTTGGGAACAAGTCATCGAACAAAACGGCGCATATTTGACTTAAAACAAATGATTGTAACTAATTTTATGAACAAATGAAAATTCAAAAAAAATACCGCTGGACTTTTTTGACAGCCTAATATGTACCTCATTGGTCTCGGACACGACTGCATTTTAACGTATTTCTGAGTAAATATTTCTAACAATTGCTTGCTTATCATTTCGGATATTTTACAAAGAAGCGAAAATTTAGGAATCAACATAGAATTTGGTAATAAAACATGCAATATGTCGTCGGCTTCCGATGAAAGCGCAACCAAAACAGAACAAATCCGGTGTTAACTATTCTTTTTGACAACAATTGGGAGAAATCGTAACATAACATACGTTACGTCCCGTTACGTTCAAGTGTTTGAAATGTACCTCAATCGCTTCGAAAGTTCTCCTATCGAGAGGACAGGTAATTCTTATTTTGGGGGTAAAATAAAGATGCAATATTCCTGATGCGTCTCGATAACAAATTACGCTAAATTATCCGGTCATAAAGCCCGTGAATGCTTGCTGCGCGGCCGCGCGTATTACTGTCCACGGCCGAGGATCATCGGGGCGATTATTGGCCCGACCGACAGAAGCCAACAAGAAGAACGCCACTTCACCCCGAGACCACTGTTGGCGAAATTGTAATTCATGAGCAAATCGGGAAACAGAAAATATTTCCATAACATTTCCCATAAAAATAAGCGATAAAACTTGTGGCCAAACAAACAGACGTCGTTTCTCGCCAGACTGGGATAAAAACAGTTCGCGGTTGAATGAGAGTGTATAAATCATTCGATGGAATAAATCAACTTAATTGTAGCTGGTGGGTGTTCGGAGGAATCCTCGACTCCGTGTTTGCATCCGCACACATCTCCCATGTGCATCGTGTTTGGGATGGTAACACGTGGCTGAAGTTGAACCGAACACAGGCTTATTTTCACATTGACGTAAAATACAACACCAATTGAGGCGACTGTTACAACTCATTGCAACCAATCATGACAGACACTAACCGACGGTTAGTTGTCATAAGACATCTCCGTTTCGGAACACGGCGCACAAAAGCGCTATGGGCACATCTTTATCCATAGCGGATTGGTCTCATTTTGAAGATAATGAGCCGGAAACATATGGATTCGGAAATTAGCACACGACCTTTGTGCTCGCTTCACACCTTTCAATCGGAACAGCCCGTAAAAGAGGTCACAAAATAGAACCTCTCTGTCTATATAATTGTTTGCTTTTGGGCAATGTTCCGCCCCGACCAGAGTTTGTAGGAAAAACAGACTCATCCGAAAAGTGCAAAACAAACAGCCCTGGAGTGACAGAGAGGTAATACGGCAATTCAATACCAATTTCGAGGAACTGTTGAAAGATGGGACCTCCTGCGAGCAAGCCGATAAAAACAAGGAAACTCAAGACAAGCCAAGTAAGACAAAAACTCATCATGGTGCGACCGAATTCTCGATCCTCGGGGGTTAATATTAGTCACTTTTATCACTCCACCCTTGCGCTCCTTGCTTCCACCGTATGACATGGGTACGGACTTGCTGCGGGTCGGAGAAGCTGCTCGAGGATTGTTACCAGCTTGTAACAACATAACCTCGAAAAAGGTTCGGATGCCAGCAGATGAGCCCGGGTGAGCGAATTATATCGGCGGCAACAAAGTTTTCCGCAGGAAGGGATCTCCTCTCGCTCGTGTCGGCCTGGCTTGCCGCCCGCCAGGAGGCGCGTGCGTTATTGGCCGGATATACGTAATCATAAATAAAGTACTAAATGAAAGGAGTGCGCGTCCGGGAGAAATGTGTTTACTTATTTCATTAGGCACTCTTCGTGCGGCTGGATGACCTCTCGGGGTTGCAATGGGCATAATTGGACATATAAATCGTCTATCGTCTCGATGGCTATCATGAGCGGCGTAATTGTTTCATTATCTCTTAATTTAATTGACTGTTTTAGATTATTTGGCGCTCTTTGTTGATTATTTTCGATCTCTATGTTGTAAATTAATGTGGATGAGTATTTTTTCTGAAGACGGACTCAGCTGTGTATGTATTTTATTTGTATTAATGTCGCCTTCTATTGGTTGATGTTGAGGCGTGATAGGAGAAACAATTTTTGATTTGCTTTCATTTTATTCCCAATAATTTTCTAATTTTAACGATTTTTGGCATACTCTTATTTTCTCAATTGTCAAGCAAAACCATCCATAAATCAATCTTTCCTCATAAATACAGAACGTGGCATTAGGATCTCGCCATCCAGACTGGTTGGCTGGGAAGATGAATCTTATTAATTCATTTCAATATTGTAGCTTAATTAATTGTTGTTTAAGATAGCAAACGCTTGTTACTACAAATATCAGAACAGAAAAAATTAAAAATAGTACACTTCTCATTATTAGAAAAAAAAAAATTTAAATCTAATGGTTGTAAAAATTGTCAACTGGTGGTGGTAAAATGAACATTTGCACATGTCATGCTTTCTCATACGTGCAAAAACATAGTAAGAAACACATAACGCTTCACATAATGAGACTAGCTTTTGGTTGAACTGACAATCCCTTGAAGAGCAGCATGTGGTGAGGTCTATCATCTTTGGCAAACACAGCATTGTGAGACGTTTTTCATCACTGATCATTTTGCCCCCAACAACAGAGTACCGTTCTGAATCTTATTTCGGATGCTCAAGGCATATGATGCAGAATACAGATCTAAATTTTATTCACAGGTATTTTTTTGTTAATATTTTCAATGAATTAGTTCAATATTCATTTCAGCTTTCTAATTTGGTACCTTTTTAGTTTTTTTTTTTTTTTTATTAATTCGTTTATTTTTACAGGCTCAGTTACTTAAGTTTAAAGGAGCCGAATTCTTAAATATAATTTTAAAACTATATATATATATAAACAATTTTCTTACATCTATGGTTAGTAAGGTGGAAAACCGATTACTCGCGGTGTACTCGAGTTTAGAAGGGTGACATATTTTTAGGAGAAGGATGTGATATAAGGAAATTGTAACAATGTTGATGAACACTCAATTTTTAAATCTATTCGTATATCTATAGTTTATTTACATTTCAACTTATTCTACTATTCATAGCAAGGGGACGAATTACCCGCAAAGGAAGGAAAGGAGGGTATAAGGATGTAGGGACAATCACACACGAAGATCTATAGCTTTAAGGAAAACATATATATGGGACATGTAATCAAGGTCTAACCGATCCAACACATCTCTCACCGGCACATTGGGCTGTCTTCCTCGGGCCCGAAGGGAGTTTTCTAAATTCGATCTGGCGACCAGATACACCTCGCACGACCAAACAACGTGCTCGATGTCGTGATAACCTTGGCCACAAGCGCAGAGATTGCTGCTGGCAAGATTGAAACGGAAGAGTAGTGCATCTAACGAATAGTGATTGGACATGAGTCGGGAGAAGGTGCGAATAAAGTCCCGACTCAAATCCAGACTTTTGAACCACGGTTTGAGGCTAACCTTTGGGATAATCGAGTGAAACCACCGGCCCAATTCATCTTCATTTCACTTGCGTTGCCAGTTAGCGATGGTATTTTTGCGAACTAAAGAATAAAATTCATTGAAGGCGATTTGACGCTGATATATATCGCCTTCAATTGCACCTACCTTTGCCAATGAGTCAGCCCTCTCATTACCCGGAATTGAGCAATGTGAAGGGACCCAGACAAAGGTAATGACATAACAGCGTCTGGATAAAGCACTCAAAATTTCTCGTATTATCTCAAGGAAGTACGGCGAGTGCTTTTCCGGCCTCACTGAACGGATAGCTTCGACAGAGCTAAGACTATCCGTTACAATGTAATAGTGTTCAACAGGTCGTGAGGCGACGCTGTCCAGCGCCCAGTATATCGCTGCCAATTCAGCAATATATACCGAGCAAGGATTCTGAAGACTGTGTGAGGTGCTAAAAAATACGTTGAACACTCCAAATCCTGTGGACTCATTCATAGAGGACCCATCAGTAAAGTACATATTATCACAATTGATACGCCCATACTTTGCATTGAAGATCGTAGGAACGAACCCCAATCTAAGATAATCTGGATTTTCATGGATTTTCTCCTTCATGAACAGATCGAAATGTACAGAGGAATTGATGTAGTCAGGAAAACAAACACGGTTGGGAATATACGAAGAAGGAACAACCTGCATAGAGGTGAATTCATGATATGAACTCATGAATCCAGAATGAAAATTTAGCTCGATCAATTGCTCAAAATTTCCGATCACCAATGGATTCATAACCTTACACCGGATGAGGAACCGAAGAGATAATAAATTGAAGCGATCTTTTAGTGGGAGTACGCCTGCCAAAACCTCGAGACTCATGGTATGCGTTGAGGGCATACATCCCAACGCAATACGGAGACAAAGATACTGAATTCGCTCGAGTTTAATGAGATGTGTTTTGGCAGCTGATTGAAAACAGAAACTGCCATACTCCATCACTGAGAGAATAGTTGTTCGATACAACATTATAAGATCTTCGGGATGGGCTCCCCACCAGGTGCCGGTAATTGTACGGAGAAAGTTTATTCTTTGTTGGCATTTTTTACTCAGATACCTAATATGGGCCCCCCAAGTACATTTGGAGTCGAACCAGACCCCAAGATACTTGAATGACATAGCATGAGTGATCGGTTTACCCAAAAGTTGAAGCTTTGGTTTTGCTGGTCTATGCTTCCTAGAAAAAACCACCATCTCTGTTTTCTCCGTGGAGAATTCGATCCCTAGCCCAATGGCCCAGGTTGAAAAATTGTTCAAAGTATCTTGTAAGGGTCCTTGCAGGTCGGATTCGTTTGGTCCTACGACAGACACCACTCCATCATCTGCAAGTTGTCTTAGGCTGCAATTTTGTGTAAGGCAATTGTCGATGTCGCTTACATAGAAGTTGTACAAAAGGGGGCTTAAACATGAGCCCTGGGGGAGGCCCATGTAAGAGACCCGACTTACTGCCGAATCTCCGTGAGAAAAGTTCAAATGTTTCTCACAAAGCAAGTTATATAACATATTATTCAATAGAGGCGGCAGACCCCGAGAGTGTAATTTGTCTGACAGGACCTCTATTGAAACAGAATCAAAGGCCCCCTTTATGTCCAAGAATACTGAAGCCATTTGTTTTTTTTCGGCGTAAGCCATTTGAATTTCTGAAGAAAGCAACGCAAGACAATCATTCGTCCCCTTGCCCCTGCGGAACCCATATTGTGTATCTGAGAGTAGGCCATTCGTTTCAACCCATCGATCAAGGCGAAACAAGATCATTTTCTCCAACAATTTCCGTATACAAGACAGCATTGCTATTGGGCGGTACGAATTGAAGTCGGACGCGGGTTTTCCGGGTTTTTGAATAGCTATAATTCGCACTTGTCTCCAATCATCTGGAACAATATTATGCTCCAGAAACCGATTGAACAAGTTCAACAAGCGATGTTTCGCCACATCAGGGAGATTTTTCAGCAAGTTGAACTTAATTCTATCCGATCCCGGAGCAGAATTGTTACATGAAAGGAGAGCAAGAGAGAATTCTACCATCGAAAACTCGGAATCAAGATCGCACCTATCTTGTGGTATATCTCGAACAATTTTTTGCACAGGAGCGGAATCAGGACAAACCTTCCGTGCAAAATTAAAAATCCATCGATGTGAATATTCTTCGCTTTCATTCGTTGAAGAGCGATTTCTCATGTTTCGAGCCACTTTCCATAATTTTTTCATTGACGTTTCTCGTGACAAACCTCCCACGAAATTTCGCCAATAAGCACGTTTTTTCCCTTTGATCAAGTTTTTAAATTGATTTTCAAGGTCCAAATACGTCTGAAAATTTTCAGGGGTTCCACGTTTTCGAAAAGCTTTAAATGCATTCGATTTTTCTACATAAAGCTTGGAACATATGCTATCCCACCATAGATTGGGAGGCCTTCGACGAATAGTGGAACCTGGGATGGGTTTCGTTTGAGCGCGAACCGCGCTGTCATAGATCAAACGAGAAAGGAAGTTATACTCCTCCAATGGAGGTAAACCATCTCTGGAGTTGATGGCTAGAGTAATCGCGTCCGCATATTTTTTCCAGTCAATGTGTCTTGTGAGGTCATATGCCATGTTTATAGATTCAGAAGAATTCGACCCAATGGTGATGGAAATTTCGATTGGCAAGTGATCACTACCGTTGGGGTCCTGGATTACATTCCACTTGCAATCTAACGATAGTGAATTCGAGCAAAGCGAGAGGTCAAGAGCACTTGGGTTAGCAGGAGGTTTAGGTACACGTGTTGTTTCCCCAGTATTCAAAATGGTCATATTGAAGCTGTTACAAAGATCATATATCAACAATGAACGATTGTCGTCGTACTGTTCCCCCCAGGCAGTTCCGTGAGAGTTGAAGTCTCCCAAGATCAATCGTGGCTCAGGAAGGAGTGAGCACATGTCATCAAGTTGTTTGCGGCTAACCGCAGCTCTCGGAGGCCAATACAAGCTGACAATACAGAGGTCTTTGCCTCTGATGTTTGCATGACAGGCAACAGCTTCGATCCCTCCAATAGGTGGAAGGTCGATTCGAAAAAATGAGTGGCACTTATTGATCCCCAATAGTACCCCTCCGTATCTGTCATCGCGGTCCAAGAGTATAATATTAAAATCGTGGAAAGAGATATCATCTCGCGAAGAAAGCCAAGTTTCGGACAGAGCAAAAACATCACAATTGAAGTTATGAATTAAAAATTTGAATGTATCCAATTTAGGGATAAGACTACGACAATTCCACTGAAAAACAGTGATATCTCCGACCTCTCTATCTAAATTAGACATCAAGAGAGATAATCATTGCAAGGAGGGGCCATGTTTGCATCAATTGTTGCAAAATTGTCTTTAATACTGGAAGCATTGAAATGACAATGGTTCTGATGGAGTCGGAAACATTAAAACACTTGAAGATTTGGTCCAAAAGGTCAGACAACTTTATAAATCCCGATTGGGGAGTTGAGCTGGACGGAAAAATAGGGAAATTTGGGGTTTTTGATGTCCCCTCGAGTGCTGGGTCGTTCGAAGGTGAACTATTCCCACGGAAGCCAGGAGGAACCTGATTTTGCTTGTCCGCTGCACTCGATTTTTTAGGCATGCTAACTGGAGGGCTATAACCGGAGGGGCTTGTCCTTGAACTTTGGGAGTGGTCACATTTTTGCGCCGGGGATTCCCTTGGAAAATGAACGGTGTGCCCCCGCTAGCTGTGTCCGCTTCCATTTCATCAACTGGCAACGTGGAAAAGATATTGTGTGTTGAGATTGGTTGTTGTTGTTGTTGGGCCAGTGGAGAAGCGCCCTTTAAAATTTCCGCAAAAGTGCGCTTCGAGCGTTCGTTTAAAGAGCGCTTTTGTTTCTCCCAGCGACTCTTGTAAGTTTCACAAGCTGAGAGCGCGTGTGGGGATCCTCCGCAATATGGACACTTATGCTCAGTCGTACTGCAGGATTTCCCCTCATGTTGCTCTCCGCAAGTGGCACAGCGCTCCTTGTTGGCACAATAATCTGAAGTGTGACCAACTGACTTGCATTTGTTGCAAGTCATGGGCTTTGGCACGAAGAGTCGCAAAGGTAGTCTCAATTTGTCCACCATAACGTAGTCAGGGAGGGCGGCACCAGCAAAGGTGACTCGAAACGAGTCGGACGGCGTAAATTTCGTTTGGTCCCCATCATGGGAGAGTTTCCCGAGTTGGCGACAGTCCAAGATCTTTACTTCCATTGAGGGAAGCTTCTTGAACTTGCCTTTTCCTTCTTTTTTTATTTGTTCGCTCGTCAGACCCGTTTCAGTTATCACCCCCTCAATTTCTACGTTATGGGAGGGTATAAATGTTCTATATTCGAGAGTGAAGTGTTGGTCAGCAACAATCTCGTTTGCGTGTTTCCGTTCATTCACGACAACCCGCAATTTGTTCGGTCTAACCCTGCGAATTTCAGATACAGAAGAGTATCTGGCCAGATCTTTCATGATCTGAATCACGTTAAGGCTTTTTCCTTTTGGTTTTGGCCGGAGGAAAACAACCCACGGGCCAGTTCCAGGTGCATCTTCTGGATAAACTCTGACACGTGGAGCGGAGACAACAGAGGGAGAAGACGAGGACGAGGACGAGGATTGGGTTGGATCGGAAACATCAGAAGGGGGAAGCGAAATCGATGATGGGAGAGGGGGAGTGGAAGTAACAGTGTGTTCAGAAGGGAGGCTTGCTATTTTATTAGAGGGGGGCTTGGAAGGATGAGCAGATTCGTCCCCAGAAGAATTATCTTCTTTTTGAGGGACTCGTTTATGTTTTTTCCCAGATCTTGTATGGGATTCATTATCGGAGATCTCCATCTCTGGAGATTCTCCACTATTCTCCATTTTACAAAAATTTATGTCTTATTTTTAATCTATTATTGATTTTAACAATAATCTCAAAAAAAAATAACAAAACAAACAAAAAAAAAAAAATTATGATGATAATATTAAGCAGTGAACATATGAGTTGAATAATAATATTAATATTAAATATGTGTACCTTAATATAAAAGTTGTTCCGATACTGCGCTCTACTGCCCTAACCAGGGAGAGACAGAGGCTACGCGCTATGGATCAACACAATAGCGCAAGAATAGCTCACACGGTCACGCGATGATAATTCCCGTTAACGACAACCACACGATGGCGATCCCGTTATGCCAATGTTCAACAGCCGCCAAGGGCTGCAAGCTGCAAGAGCGCTGCTTCCTTTGTTCCACTTCACAAAAGGTCAATTCGAAAGCGGACAGCAATGACCTTTACTCGTACACTATACCAATAGCACAATAGTAAAAGTGGCAACGCACAATACCGACACTGAACTTTACTCGTCAAGAGTTGGATAGCGAATGGACCTTTTTAGTTGAAAACATAAAAAAAATCATCGAATAAAATGCTTTTTAAATGAAGCGAACAAAAATCAAACTTCGGACACTAAATCAAATTTCGGACACTTTATTTTGTAATTTTTTGGACGAAAATTACATTACACTTGATTATGTTTTATACTCAACTACGAAACACATACCAAGCAATCACAGTAAACTGTTAACGATGATGAAAACTGATGAAACACGGGAGAAATTTAAATATTTATGAACGGGTAAATTCTACGTGCTCACGCTAAACAAACGTCAAACACAAACGATAATGAGTAGTGTTGTCAGATTTTTGCCGATTATGTTAAAATTCAAATGTAGTTTTCATATGAAATGATAGTGAAACCAAGGGATTACTGGAAAGAAGCAATTGTGATAATAATTTGATAGTTATATCATCAGTGCATTAAGCATTTCAAGATATTAGAACAAAGTGTCCGAAATATGATTCAGAACGGTAGTTTCTATGGAAATTTATAGCTGAATTCAAACAAAATATACGTTTACCCCTCCTAGAATACGTCCACAGTCGACAAAACTGATGATTTTTCGACGAATAAACTAAATTTCGCGGGAAATTCCTGGAATACGATGCGCACAAACTTACATCCGAGTGGCTACCGCATTTTTTAGCATTTGATAGTTTCATTCATAACAGGGTGTCTTGAATAGCTCCAAATTATCAAGTAATGGTCAAGTGGTCAAGAAGTTTCAATTGGTTTTTAATTAAATTGTCCGCATTCAAACACCCTTTCATTTTACCACCCTCGTTAATTGTACTCTCATTTCCTCTATAGAATCTCCTGCCCAGGAAACTGTTTGAAATTCGTATTGACGTAGTTTTTTTCGTCGGCCATCACCACGTAATCAAACTTCGCTTGCATCGTTGTGTATAGCTTCCGTGCTCCTGTTTTGGTCGTCTTATTTTGTTTATCGTTGCGATTTGGAGTGACTAGCTTCCTCTAAGTCGACATTCCTGCTAGTTTTCATATCGATGCCCTACGGCATTTTGAACGGAGTGGTTACTCTGGTAAGTGCTGGTACTTTTTTTTGTTGTCACTGCGGCTTTCCCCCGATCCATTCTCACATTTTCATACGTGAAAAGCAAATACCAAAATCAAAATAGAGACATCATTCTGCACGCACACATCCACAAAATATGGGGCGTTTTGCTTTTTCAAATGTACTCAAGGGGGTATTCGAGCGTGGAGGTACGAATTTTGGAAGTTTTTAAGAGCTCTGAATAAATGAAACAGAATATTTTTACCATAGACGAATTTCATGCCAACTCGACTGGCCGTTGGCAGCACCAACTCAGATAGTAGTGAAACGTTGTGGGTGTAAAGACATGGGTCATTTAACCCTCTACAGCCCAAGCCCGCCTTTAGACGGGCTTCGCGGATTCTCTTTTCAAATTATTCAGACATTATTTTCAATGTTCACCCCCACTAGAACGTCTTTAGAATATTTTCATCTGTCACACATACACGTTGTTTTTATGCTGGCAGCTTTCTGCTAGGAGTATTTTATGTTGAAAGTCGGAAATTCGAGAAAAAAGTGGAGTAGGCTTTTCTAGACAAATAAAAAACTCGGGCGGTAGAGGGTTGAGCAACTTTGCGTAATTGAAATATTCGAAAAAGAATTAGACTACTTTTTGGAAAATGCCAAATTTTTTTTCTTAATTTTTTACAAAAAAAAATATAACTTAAAAATTTTGATACCTACAAAATTTTTGTCAAAGGATGAAATGTAGGAAATTCTTTAAATTTTTACAAAAAATACCAAAAACTTTTTGGAAAAAAATTTCGCTGAAAAAAAAGTTGTTTTTTTAAATTAAAATTCAATTTTCTCAAAAACGTATATTTTTAAAACTCCCAAAAATATGTATATATGAATAGCCCTTACAATTTTCAACAAGTCGTACATATATTGGAAGATGGGCACTCTTACAGGAAAAAAGTTTTTCTAACAACAACATTTTTATGTTTTCTTAAAAAAAAATACAACTAATCCTAATTTTGTTTCAAGTCATGAAAGCGATATAGTGTACTGGAGAAAGTTTTAGATCTTATTAAAATATGAACTTTTGTCGAAGACGTCAACTCTCTATCTGTTATAGTTTTTGGTATATAAGTGATTTTTGTATGAAGATTCTGAAAAAAAATAATGTTTTGCTTGTAACATTTTTGTGTGTAAATTCTCACATTTGACATGCTCTTGACGTGTTTCTAAATAGAGAAAAATTAGCAGAGCATGTAAGTTGCGATAATTTATACATAAAAATGTTACGAATTAAACATTAATAGTAATTTTTCAAAGAAAAAAATGAAAAAGTTGTTGTTCGAAAAACTTTTTTCATGTAAAAGTGCCCATCTTTCGATGTATAGGTGACTTGTTGGAAATTCTAACAAAATAAGGATTAGTTGTATTTTTTTTTCAAAGAAAACATGAAAAAGTTGTTGTTAGAAAAACTTTTTCTCTGTAAATGTGTCCATCTTCCGATGTATGGGCGACTTGTTGAAAATTATAAGGGCTATTCATATATACATTTTTGAGAATTTGAAAAAAATACGTTTTTGAGAAAAATGAATTTTAACTTTTAAAATAACTTTTTACAGCGACATTTTTTTCCTAAAAATGTTTTGTATTTTTTTGAAAAAACTTAAACAATTTCCTTCATTTCATCTTCTGACAAGAATTTTGTAGGTATCATAGTTTTTAAGTTATAAATTATTGTAATAAATTAAAAAAAATTTTTTGGCTTTTTTCAAAAAGTAGTCTGGACGGCGCCAGTGGTTGTATGGTTAGCGTAACAGCCTCACAATCCGATCGGCCTGGGTTCAATCCCAGCTGGCGTCGTTGGGATTTTCTGAGGCGAAAAATCTCTGGTTACGTCTTCCTTCGGAAGGGAAGTAAAAGAAGTTGGCCCGGCTCATGAGTTGTTGAGTCTGATAGGTAGGAACAGGTGGAGTCGCCTCCCTGATGTCGGTGATTGGCACTAAAGTGGCGGAAATAGGCCGACGAAAAATAAGCGAAGATAAAAAAAAAAAAAAAAAAAGTAGTCTAATTTTTTTTCGAATATTTCAAGTATGCAGAGCTGCCTCAATGACCCATGTCTTTACACCCAAAACGTTTCACTACTATCTGAGATGGTGCTGCCAACTCCTAACACGAGTTGGCATGATATTCGTCCATATACTTTTTCATTATTTGTTTATTTATCTTTTAGCTACCTAAACGGAAAACATATTCAAAATTTGAATAGTTAGAAACTGTTGAAGTGAGGCGTATACGATTCCAGCTCTTCTGGTTATCTTAAACAAAAAAAAATCGAACATAATCAGTAAAGATTCCACTATCGTATTAACCTCGGACAAGTGAAAATATATTTTTTTTTACAGAATGTTGGCCGTTTGTAAAAAGAAATTGCTTTTTTTGCACGTTTTTCATGATTTTTTTTTTTCAAAGTAATATTCAAAATTCAAAAGATTTATTCGCATCAAATTTAGAATGAATCGGTTCAGTAGAACTTGGGATCTCGTGTACGCCACACAGTGGGCCGATCTGAAAAAACGGTTAAAAATCTTTTCTTGCTTAACCATCCATTTTAGAGGTTGGGTGTCTTCAGAGAAGTTGTTCAGAATGTTATTCCAAATAATTGTTATTCCAAATAATAACTCTTACTTAATTAGAATTAACACATAGAAAAACTAACCTTTTTTAACTTGCGAGATAGTAGTTTTGTTTTCGGGAAAATTGTAGAAAATTTTGTAGAAAAATTTCTATCTCTTAGTACTGCAGCGATATAACTGGGTTCCATAGAAGAGTACCTAAAAAGTAGTTTTTTAACTTAAATTGCATCTAAATAACATTATATCATCTCGATATATTTCACAAAGTTATAGACGATATTCAAATACACAACTTTGCTGAAGATACTAATAGCTTTTAATGACACCATTTCGATGTACATTGGTTACAAAGAAAAAAATATGTCACTTTTTCTTACTAAATTATTCAAAAATGTGCACGTCTGTGCATCCTTACTCAACGTCATTTTTTTACACGAACTCGGGCACTTTTGGGAACATTATTTTTATGTCAATTTTTGCAGCAGCTATTTACTTCATATTTTTACCTGTTTGTTTCATACTTCATCTAATAATGATGTTTATCTACAATGTATTGATTCACAATTCAATTTTTGTTTCTAGTTCGCTATCAGAGCTCAAATCTGAGCTATTTTCCAAAGGTTAATTGCAGTTGGTGGAAGAAATTTGATTATGAAAGGAATTTTATAGAACAGGCATCCGAATGAAAAGTTTAAGTACAAAGCCTCAATAAAACAAACCAAGAAAAAGAATAATCAAGAGGAAGTGAGAAGGTTTAGTCCAATGTCTTTCTGGATAGGTCCACGGCATCACCTAACCGTCTTTTTTTTGCAAAATAAAGAGGACGAGAATTATCAATTGAAATTAAATTTTTGCATCAGGTGAATATTCTTTGTGTAAAGTAAAAGTGTAAAGTAAAGTGTAAAGTAAAGTGTAAAGATTTTTTTTGAATGGTGAAAAATTGTAAGCGAAATAGCATCTAGTAATTGTTTTTTTTTTAATTTTCTAGGAGCCATTACTGGGAGAAAACGCAATGTATTGGTGGGCCTGGTAGATGTTTCCAACTTCCCTGTCAGATACCGTTTGATCGTCGAGGGTAATTTTACTTACCTGGTGGAAAGAAATTCGAAAGAACTGATATGAAGACTTCATATACGGTTTGTTATCATTGACTTACCTTAAGCCATTGAAGTCATTCGAGATACCAGAATTTATCCGTTCTCAATGAAAAGTTACGATATTCCTGGTAACATCTTAATTTACCATCATGAGCGATACAAACCTAGCGATAGTTGAGCTCAGCGTTATGCTCATATTTTTTAGTATTGCTTTTATAATATGTCTCCTTATTGTTAGGGGAATTCGTCCAGTTTTTCAGGTTCTGATGAAAATAGATAGTTCTCTTAATAATGGTTATATAAGGGTCAGGATTATATGACCTGAGTATGCAAACAACATTTTAAAAATTATTTTCATTCGATGCTTGAAAATTTACAACGTTCTTCATGCATGTTAATCAGAAAGAGAGAACACTTTCTTGATTCTGTATTAAGTATCAAACAAACAAAACAATGGTTCATGAAGTGCGTTCACAACGTTTTTCTATCTCTCATAAACTGTCATAGAACTCAACATTCTATTGGAAAATATACTTTTTGTTTACATCCTCTTCAGTATTGGTCGGTTTGATACCAATAGCTCCTCGTAATTGCTTCAGCTTCATTGCTCCCAAAGGCTTGGTTAACATGTCTGCTTCTATCATATCCTTTGGGCAGTACTGTATGGTTACGTTGCCGTTCTCCACAAGGTCCTTTACGAAACAGTACTTCGTGTTAATGTGTTTCAAATTGCAAGTGTTCCTATCAGCAACGGAAAGAACATTACAACTCTGTTTGTTTTCATTCACGGCAACTTCAGTTTTTCAACAAGATTCCAAGATCGATCATCAGTTTGTGAATCCATTGTAGTCCTTAAAGATTCAGCAAGGGTGAAGTACTCCGCTTCAGTGCTTGAGGATAAAACTCCAGTCTGTTTGCTGCATTTTCAGTTGAGAAGTCTACCGCACATATTAAAGAAATATCTGGTATTCGATTCCCGATCACCGACTTCACCAGCCCAATCTGCATCGGCTTCAAGGCTTCAAGTCCAAAGTGTTCGCTGTCTCCCAATACTATTTCGTGGTCGATTGTCCCCATGAGATAACGAAAATCTATCCTCTTTCTGAACAATGTCGGTTGGCATTGGGATCTTGGTTACCTTCACAATCGCAAACACACACACGTGACACACGTTCACAAACGTGATAGCACTTTCATTATGTAGTTGTTCTGGTGCAGTATAAACTTGAATTCCCAGAAAACGTAATCCACCTAGCTCCGTTATCTTGAACTCCTTCACAATAACGACGGTGTCATTTACGTAAAGTAGCAGATACATTGTTGAATTCTCCTTCCGACCAAGGTTCAGGCAGGAATCTGCAGTTGACGACTGGAATCCAAACTTTTTATGAACATCATCAATATTACGATTCAAGCCTGCTTGAGTAAATACGGCATTTGGGTTGATGCTCCTGAAGCCCGGAGGTTGCTTCATATAGATCTCCTCCTGAAGCTCCTCATAAAGGTACAGTGTTTTAATGTGTACGTGAAACCTGCTTGCTAAGGCCAAAACAGTCCGTAAAGATGGTTGCTTGAGCACACGGGCAAAGACAAGATCATAATCCGTACCGAATTTTTCGGAAAATCCTTGCAACACTAGGCTAGCCTTGTATTCGACGACTTGCCAATCTCATCACTCATCACCCATTTGCATGCTAATCGCTTGTTGTTGCTTTGAAGGCTTGGTCAGGGCGTATCTTTGTAAGCTGTTAAACGAACTCGTTAACGGACACCGAAAATAAATACTGTCAAACTGATAATGAGGTAGTGCCGATCGCATGGAGGGTTGAACGATTGTACGTTCATTTTTATGGAAGTGAATTTAAATTATTAATCGACTGCAAGGCTTTGGAGTACGTATTCACCGTACATTCCAGACCCTGTGCCAGAGTAAACAAATAGGTATTACGGTTACAAGTTTACGACCTTAAAGTGATATACATTCCGTGCGAAAAGAAAGTAGCAGATGTTTGATTGTTCCTACGTCCGCTCAGGCCTGTAAGCTGTAGCTGTGGCAACGACGACTACGTTGTACTAGGATGAAACTGTTACGAATTCAGAGCAAGATTCAGAAATACGGGAGATAATTGAGTCTTTAGAAGATAATCGTGTTGACGAGCTACCAGTATCTTTTTGGGTTGTTGTCAGCAAAACAGAGGGGTTGAAAATCAGAATCATTCTATATTGGAAGGGCGGAAATTTGCGCAAGAAGAGATAAATTCTAGATCAATCTCAATCATCTAATCGTATCATGCATCTCCATTGCGCAATACTGGCCGTTCGTCGTCCGAAGTCATGTTTCCAATTTCCATAGGTTCCTCGTGAAGTTCTTTCTGATAAGAAGGTAACTAAGTGTAATCGGCTGAGGAGAGAAGAAGGGAAAGTTTACGCGGACAAGTGATGAAGAGCTTGCCAAACGATATCGTAGTTGGAGGTCAGGTACATGTCAAGAGATTATTATTCTGAAAAATAAAAATGAAGCACGGAGTTTTTACCAGAGGCACAACTAATAGTCACAAGAAACGATGCAGACGTCACTATTCGGTCTAACGAAAGCGATGAAGAGTGTAGACTAAATACAGTAGAATCCCGAATATCCGCGAGCGGATGACTCCGGATTATCTATACAATTTTCCGAAATTTTTCAGTCAGTGGAAGGCTCTTGATTTTTTATTTTGATTTTGGCTTTCACATTATCTGTCCTATGGTATACACTACCATACAGAAGGATAATTGAATAATTGCTGTAACTGATAAATGTTTGAGCTGCATTTTTAGTCCTTTACTAGGTGACCCGGCAAACTTCGTCCCACCCAAAATTTATTTTTCGTTATTATATTCACGTTTTCTTACTAAGCGAACGTTCATGGGTCCAATCACAGAACTGTTCATTGATTGATCTTCTAATCTACCATTTAAAATTACCTATTCCTAGTACTTCCACAAAAACTTTTCATTATAATATCAGATTATTTTCAGATCATTTTCAAGACACAAAGCAATCTCGAAGATTTTTCAACCACTTGCAAATAACACGTTTCTCCGTTACATGGAATAAATGTTTAATACAGAAAATATTATAGAATAAAGACAGTCCTAAATCGGAAAATTCCTTTCTCGAGTTTTGCTATTATCAACATATTCGGTGATCCATTTTTTTATATAGATAGAAGAAAAAACAAGAGTGCGTTTCATCCTAATTTTCAATTCAATTTAATTTTTCAAATCTTCCCATTTTCCTTCAGAGTTTTCCGAAAATTTCCAATTATCATGTTTGGTTGGAATATGTTTGGTTAAAATATGTGTATTATTTTTACTGGAATCCATTTCAAAGGAGGGAGGGGTGCCATACCATCATGGAAACATTTCTCACATTCAAAACCGTTCACATCTCAAATTTGGCCCCATTTGCTTGATTAGTTCTCAAGTTATGTAGAAGTTTGTGTTTCATTTGTATGGCAGCCCCCTTGCCTTTAGAGAGGGGAAAGGATTGTCAAACTACTATAGAAACATTTATTGCCCCCTAAAACCTCCACATGCCAAATTTGGCTTTATTTGCTTGATTAGTTCTTGAGTTATACAGAAATTTATGCTCCATTTGTATGGTAGAGAGGGGGGAGGCACGTCTTTTCATCATAGAAACGTTTCTTCTCCCCTGAAACCTTCACATGCCAAATTTGGCTCCATTTTCTTGATTAGGAGGGGGGTGTTGTATGATGGTTTTCGGGTGGAGATGAGTGGGTTGCGCTTCGTTGCGCTGTTGTGGGGTTCGAAGAGACAGACGATGGTTCCTCATGAAGCTAAAAGCCCAATCTCTTCCTGCCAGTCTTGCAACTTGGTTGAATTCGTGCTGGAGGTTGTAGGCTTCCGCAAAATCAAACGCTCTTCCGCAGAGCTGATTAAGAAATATCGAGGTCTGCCACAATCCAACACTTCGAGACTCCCTTCCGAAGCCTCTGTCCGGCCATTGGACCATTTCTGGAGTGCATTTCTTCTTGTGAGTCCCGTTAACATTTTTGTTGAAAACATTTTATAAATTTTTTTCAGAGCAAAACGCTAGTACGAACTTTTATCCCACTACCACTGCGCACCTTTGTTCCACAAACAACTTTGAACTAATCGAATTTTTAAAAAAAGCTCTAGAACTTTTTCACAAAAACGAATACGCACTATCATCTACTATAGAACGAAGGATTCCTTGACAGTGTAGTTTCGAAATTTCCAGTTATTTTAGGTAAGTTAATCATCATCTCTAAATCTGGAAAAAATAAATCAAAACATCGCAAAACCTGGGGGTCTTCGTAGCCACTTGGTTACGCGTTCGCTTACCAAGCGATCGATCGTGAGTTCAAACTCAGGGCCCTCAATTGACCATCTTTGTGTTCTTATAGAATAACTACGTCCACGCAACCATCATCAGCGATGGAAATCGATCCACGGTGGAACAAAGATCGATTCATCCATACAACTGCTCTGCTCTGCAAGAAACATCGGGCTGCTGTTCTATAAATAGCCCAACAATGATCAATATCAACTGTCTCCGCTGTCCAGTCTGCTGAACAATGGATGAACAGAAAGAATAACCTTACGCCTAAATGGCTACTACTGTGTAATTTATCATAATGTAATGGAACAGAAAACTTAACGCCTACATGGTTACTACTAATTACTGTGTAATTCACAATTTATAGAAACATTAACATATGTACATGTACACGATTAAACCCGGCTCTGTTACAGCTAAATGCTAATGAGCCTAATAAATAAATGGGATAAAAAAAAATCGCAAAACTTTTTTACCTCATAACTTTTTGCCACTTTCATGAAATGTATCTTGTTTATATGTGTGAGCTGCTGGTGTAATAATGTATCAAACGAATACACTGCTGTCGAAATTTTATGTTCGTTTGCTTCAAAAATGCCAATGCGCACCTTTGCCACGCACTACTCTATATAGATTGTGTTATCCACGATTTTCGTTATCCAAAAAGTGGTTGCCAGACTATTCCGCGGTAATCGGGATTCTACCGTATAGCGTATCTGAAGAAACTGCATTGGCAGAGTGAAAATGCTGATATGGCAGAAAACGAAGCAAATCAGTCAAAACTTGGTCGCTTACTGCAGCGCCCCTAGTTGTCACATCGAAAAACTATTGACAGCGCTTTGATTCGAATGGTTTGTTTATTCAGTAGTTAAAATTTCATCAATATTGAAGGACACATTCAAAAGTTATCGACGATGAAACGTGAAAGGTGTGAAAAAATTCTGCACACTCGCGTTGAGAATCCGACGTGATCAGGAGAAAATATCACGAAATTCCTGAAATTTCCAAAATCGACTGTAAATACCGTACTAAAATACTACCGGGAGACTCTCACGTTGGATTGGGCGAAAGCAATTAGGCGTAGAGATGGAACATATGACCGGAATCTACGAGCGAAGATGATTCGAGCAGTCCACAACAATCCTGGAATCTTTTTGTGGGATTTGGCAAAAAAGTTCACGGCGAGCCACGGTACAATTCGGCGATTTTATATCCGAGAAGGCTTGTGGTCGTATCATGCCAGCAAACACCCCAACAGGACGCTGAAACGAAACCTGGTTGTTTAAACCCGTGCAGGGAAGCTGTATGAGTAAATGTTGACCAAGTAAGGTAAATGGTTTGTCCAATCGAAAATATGATCATGGTTTGCCCACTTTTTTGAATGCTCTAATTCAGCATCTAACCTGTGTCAAATAAGGTATTCGAATGTTTCAAAACATTTAAATAAAATTGTCTTTTTCATGATTTACAGTAGTTTTATAGAATATTTTCACGGAATCACATGTTTTAAAGGATCATAAAATACACCTTTTATTTGTGTCAATGCGCCCCTCATTCGAGCTAACTTTTAATCGATCACCAGATGATTATTTCCATTAAATTAACGCATTTTGATGAACTCAATTCTGATCATGAGTTGTCCAATTCAATGATGTTATTTTGTCCACATGATTTCTATGGCAACCGCTTGGCGCGCTGCAGTTTGTTTATTGTGTCCTTCGCGGATAGCAGAAATAAAGTTTCTCTGTGTTGAGTCTATTGAGGGTAACACTTTTAAAATGCCCAAGAGAAGGTAACATTCTGAAGAAAGCCTAAATTATAAATGGATCAATGTGATGACAGTAAACTCAAGCAATGATAAATGCACCTTCTACTTGTGAATTCGAATGTTTTCATCCAAAAATGGTGAATGGTTTGGGCAAACCATGATCAGAGGTGGTCAAACCATGATCATAATTCCTCTTTAAGGAAAGTCGTTAAATAACATAAAAAAATTTAATAATTTCAACACCTTATGTTAATACTAGCAACTAGAGACAAACCCAAACTCGTATCGATTATTTGTGATTTTCATGAAGAAAAATAGATTAGCATTTACTAGTAGAAACACCCTAGTAGAAGCATTTACTAGTAGAAACACCCTAAATCGGACAAACCAAGAGCATTTACCCTACGAAGGATGCATTATGATGAACGATAAAACTTACGTGAAAATGGATTTCGGACAAATAGCCGGTAACAAAGTTTACTTTGTCAAGTGTAAAGGGGAAGTTGCGGGTAAGTCCAAATTTGTTTACGCAGATAAATTTTCCCGTATGTTGTTGATTAGACAAGGGATCTGTAGTTATGGAGAAAAGACAAAGGTTTTCATCACTGGGGCCACAATGAATGGAAGGCTCTACAAGGAGGAGTGTTTTCAGAACAGGATTTGGCCATTCATTCGATCACACAAAGGTCCGGCGAAGTTGTGGCCTGACTTGGCAATCGGATGCCATTACAGCTGGGAGTCGTCAAATGGTATAAGGAGACAGTACAGGATCTATTTTATTGAAAAAACTATCAATACACCAAATAGTCCGGATTTTTGTTCCATCGAAATGAAAAAATGATTTGGAAATCAAATCAGTTCAACAGTTGACCACATCAAAAAAGCTTCCAATGTTACCTAAAACCATTTAATCTGTTCTCTAAATATTTATCACATCAAAATCCACCTCAAATTCGTTCCACACGTTGTACATATCGGCAAAGATCGGACCGACCGCATCCCTCATCAACGGCATCTAACGAGCGAACGTTGAAAATGGGAGGATCTTTCCCGGTCCTTCCAGTTTGCCACCACCAAGCAAACAAGGAAAAGCAGACATTTGCGTCGATCTCGCACACTCGCACCAGCACTTGTGCTGCACCAGCGAAACCATTGGCAAAGCCCCATTAATCATCTAATTAGAAGGAAAACAAACACCGTGTAAATGCCACAGCAGACAGGTTGCATGATACGGTTTTGTTTTCTCTCGACCCATCGGAGTCTTCGATCTCCTCGCTCCCACAGCATACACGTACCCGGCGGAATACCGCGCGATGCCCTCAAGGCCGTAATGGTTTCGAACTTCTTGTAAATTTATGTTTGAAAAATTTCTGAAAATTGATTTATTAGGTTGATTTGTTACTCCCCGTGTTCGTGTTCTTATTCCCGGGAGGTTTCGGTTCGAGCATCATGATTTTTTCGTTGCTCGTACCTGTTTCGTATTCCGGTGGATCCACTTCATAATTGTTTGAGGTGTAAGATTAGGGCCGAGGGTTTATCATCAAACACAAAATTCCTCCGTGTCAAGACCCGTAGAAACAAATGCGAGAAACGAACGAGAAAAAATAAAAACAATGATTAAGGAATTCCGTTTCGTGATAATCCTTAATTAAAATGCACCTTTTTTTGTTGTGTGGTGGCGAGTAAGAGCGAGCAAATGAGCGCAAAGCCAAGGATAACTAATTTGAGGATTTCTCGGAAATCCGAAGCTGATTCATTTCAACGCGCTTAGGCGTGTGTGCCTTTAATTCGAAATTCATTAATCATTTGACCGATCGGGTTGTTGGCAATTAGCCATTGGAATGATGATCCGAACCGATGATTGCGAAAATCTGTGACACTTCTTCTTTATCAATGGCACTACGCGCCAAAAAAGAACTACGCCTTCTGTACCCAGCTCCTGCACCAAGTGAAACAGACGAAAGTTTTTTTTTTCGATGGTTTGAAACTGGAATTGACCCAAGACCCTTACTATAATGTATTTGCTAACCCCTTGGCCACGTACACACTAAATAACAACAACCCATTTAACTTTTACACCCGACGAAATGCGAACCGTCAGATGCCTCAGTGCGCATAGCAGGCGTTGATATTCCACGCCCCGGCGCTTGGCGATGGATCCGACGTTGTAATTAATTTCAGTAACAGGATCAAATTTCAATACCGATTTTTCTTGGCTTGCTGAGACGGTGAGAAATTGTCGTTGTTGCAATGCGAAAAAAAAATTAAATAAAAACGAACGAAAAAGTACCGTTGAGACAGAAAAAGGAGAGAATGGCGAAAGTTTTACCTTACGACAATCTCGGTGATGGAATCTTTCGATAAGTGTTTAATTATTACCAATATCGAATATGATTGGTATCTTGGCAAACGGGTATTGATTAATTTAAGTTTTTCAGTTAAATTTTATGAGAGAAATAATGTGGAAAGAAATTCACAAACGATAAGGTAAAGTAATATCAGTAATATTGGAATGATCTCAAGCCAACTTCATTTCTTTCACGCCGCAGGTTATCAATTTGCTCCAATCAAAAGCAAAACATTGTTCAAGAATAAACACAATATCAGCTAGTTCTCACCTTTTTTCATACATAGTTATGTTTGAGCGGTTTCGAGATTTCGTTCCTGCTGCTACTTACAGCTTCATCCTTTGTCACACAATAAATAGATGAATCTCTCATGCCATTAGTTAGATTATGATTAATTGATGTAAGGAAGTAAAGATGTGAGCAAACTATAAAACGTTGATAAGCTTCCGTTCAAACAAAGTCGAAATCAGAGCTGCAAACCATCACCATCAATGTTACAAAAACCCAACCATAGCCACTCAATTTCTCTAACGGCACGTGTGATCCGAATAAAGTGCGCTACACATACAGCGTCACCGTCACGTCTCGTCAACTATTATCTTGGACTTATTTTACCGACGTCAAAGTTGCCGGTGATGGTATATGTGAATGCTACCATACGATTTCCATGGAAGAATATTTGTCATTTCATTCCTTTACGTTGACTTCACGGTGACGGGACGTTGTATGTGTAGCGCACTTAGTACTGTGATACACACTTATTTGTTTTGTTTTTTTTACATGATTTTGCAACCATTTTGATGATTTGATACATGTATACAGCCATTCCATGCCAAACCGATATAGTGGTTCTCAGATTTCCGTGAAAAGCGGTAGGTTTGATCCTTATCGCAAATTATAGGACCCATATTTTTCTATTTTTTATTAGGGCGCCCATTTCCATTTCAGGTGGTCCAAAAATTAACTTTTTCCCCTTTTTTCAGAAACTGCCTTTTTTCAAAAATTTATAATTTTGAAGTACTGGATTGATTACGATGATCAACATATCAAATTAAAGGCAATGAACTAGTTTTCTTTAAAAACATATTATACTTGCAAAAAACTGGATTTTGTTTTCATAATCTTATATATAAAATTCTCGCGTCACGATGTTCGTGGTCAAACTACTCCGAAACGGCTCGACCGATTTTAATGATATTATACTCAAAAAACTTGGTAGGCATGAGAATAGGTCGTAAACTATGTATAATACCGCTAGGATACCTATTACTTTATATTTTATACCGATTAGGGTGGTCCCATGCAAATAAAAGCTGAATAATTTTGTTTTCGTATTTTTTTGCATAAATTTGGCTTGAAAAAAACTTAAAAAACCATATATAACCAATTTTCACCCTCATCTCCTTTTTTTTTATCGCGATATATGTATTTTTATATAAACGATACCAAATAACTGATTCGTCGTTCGTTTCTTAAACAGGACGAATTTATTTACGTTGTTAAATGCCAGATGGCACTTCGTCCCCTTCATCGAATTTCACCCTACACATACGCAAGTAACCTCAATTCGACTAAAACTAGGAATATCGCCGGCGAGCTGGAAGCGTTTTTGGATGATCACAATGAATTATTAAAATTATTCTATTCACACCCATGCTCGGAATGCAAAATAACAGTCACGCTATTGTCGTCAATCCTCATAATGAAAAACCGATTTAAGAACACGTGTGTAGATCCAATGCGCCACAGTTACTTTAATCGATCCGGTCCATTTGTCTGTACATCAAAGATTTCATCTCCATCTCCACATCACACTCAGGTTCGGAAAGTTCCCACGGTCCAATGCAATACACGGTCAAATCTTCACGTATCTGCTCGATATCCACGTGGAAGCTATCCTTCATCGATCAATAATTTTATAGATCGTTGAAACATTTGAACACACATGTATTGCAATACATTAGTTATTTTTTATTCAACAGTCAAACTATTCACTAGAAGTAATTTATATGGCAGAACAACGTTTGCCGGGTCAGCTAGTCTATCTATATATATATATATATATATATATATATATATATATATATATATATATATATATATATATATATATATATATATATATATATATATCTATATATATAAAAATGGAGTGATGTCTGTCTGTCTGTCTGATTCTTATAGACTCGGAAACTACTGAACCGATCGACATGAAAATTGGTATGTAGGGGTTTTTGGGGCCGGGGAAGGTTTTCGTGATATTTTGAGACCCCTCCCCCCTCTCTAAGGGGGGCCTGCCATACAAATGAAACACAAATTTCTGCATTACTCGGAAATTAACCAAGCAAACGAAACCAAAGTTGGCATGTGAAAGTTTTAGGGTGCAATAAATGTTTCTATGATGGTTAGACAGTCCTTCCCCCACTCAAAGGGGGGGCTGCCATACAAATGAAACACAAATTTCTGCATTACTCGAGAATTAATCAAGCAAATGAAACCAAATTTGGCATGTGGAGGTTTTAGGATGCAATAAATGTTTCTATCGTGTTAAGATACTCCTTCCCCCTCTCTTAAAGGGGGCTACCGTACAAATGAAACACAAATTTTTGCATTACCCGAGAATTAATCAAGCAAATTAAACCAAATTAGGCATATGGAAACTTTAGGGTGCAATGAATGTTTCTATGGTGGTTAGATACCCCTCCCCCCTCTCTTAGGGGTGGCTGCCATACAAATAAAACACAAATTTCTGCATTACTAGAGAATTAATCAAGTAAATGGGCGGGACGAAGTTTGCCGGGTTAGCTAGTATATATATATATAAATGGAGTGATGTATGTCTGTCTGATTCTTATAGACTCCGAAACTACTGACCCGATCGACATGAAAATTGGTATGTAGGGATTTTTGGGGCCGGAGAAGGTTTTCGTGACAGTTTGAGACCCCTCTTCCCTCTCTAAGGGGGGGGGCTGCTATACAAATGAAACACACATTTCTGCATTACTCGGAAATTAATCAAGCAAACCAAACCAAAATTGGCATGTGAAGGTTTTAGTTGGACACTCCTCACCCCTCCTTAAGGGGGGGGGGGGGGTTGGCTGCCATACAAATTAAACACAAATTTCTACATTACTCGGGAATTAATCAACCAAATGAAGCCAAATTAGGCATATTGAGGTTTTAGGATGCAATAAATGTTTCTATGGTGGTTAGATTCTCCACCCCCCTCTCTAAGGGGGGGCTGCCATACAAATGAAGCATATATTTCTGAATAATTCAAGAACTAATCAAGCAAACTGAAACAAATTTGGTATGTGGCGGTTTTAGGGGGCAAGAAACATTTCTAAAGTGGTTCAACACTTTAGAAATGCTTTAGAAATGGGGGGGTCTGCCATACAAACGAAACACAATCTTCTGTATAACTTGAGAACTAATCAAGCACAATATGAGATGTGAGGGTTTTTTGGGTTGAGAAATGTTTCTATGATCGTATGACACCCCTCCCTCCTCTGGAATGGAGAGGGGGTCCCATAAAAATATTACACATTTTTCAACCAAAAATATTCCAACCAAACATGACAATCGAAAATTTTCGGAAAACTTTGAAGGAAAAAGGGAAAATTCGAAAAATTAAATTCCCATATGTTCTACAATTACATAGTGACAAGTGCTATTAGTCCATTTGATGTTTGCGCTAGCGAAATTGATCTCTGTTCGAAACTGGAAATGGATTTTAATGTGATGAAACGCACTCCTATATCTTCTTCTATCTATACAAAAAAAATGTTTGGTCGGATGTGTTGATAAGAGCAGAACTCGAGGAAGGAATTGTTCGATTTAGGGCTGTCTTTATTCTATCATATTTTCTGTATAAAACATTTATTCCATGTGAAGGAGAAGCATGCTATTTTCAAGTGGTTGAAAAATCTTGAACGAGAATTGTGTCTGAAAAAAATCTGATATTATAATGATGAGTTTTGTTAGAAATACTAGGATTTATATTGTAAAAGGTAAATTAAACGGGTCGATTAAAAGATCAATCAATGAACAGTTCTGCGATTGGACCCATGAACTTGCTCAAAGTAAGAAAACGTGAATGTTTGAAGGTATTTATAACAAAAAACAAATTTTGGGC
The DNA here is from genome assembly GCF_029784135.1 of Toxorhynchites rutilus septentrionalis. NCBI lineage: Eukaryota > Metazoa > Arthropoda > Insecta > Diptera > Culicidae > Toxorhynchites > Toxorhynchites rutilus. The sequence continues at coordinate 320,030,116 of NC_073746.1, read as the reverse complement.
GGGACGAAGTTTGCCGGGTCAGCTAGTTATTGATAATTATTGAAACTATAAAAAACAAACACATTTTATAGTTTACTGAATTGATTTTTAACAAAAGGCTAGAGACCATGTAAACTATAAAAACAAACACAATCAATAATTTTGAAAACAAAAGCCAATATTTTGCAAGTGTAATTTTTTTTCAAAAATAACTAGTTCATTGCCTACAATTTGATATATCGATCATCTAAATCGGTTAAGTGATTCAAAAGTTATGAATTTTTTGAAAAAAGTCATTTCTGGAAGAAAGTTCAAAAAAATGATTTTTCGAACCACCCTAAAATGGAAATGGTCACCCTAACGAGAGAATAAAAATATACTAGTCTAACATACAAAACTATTACTTTTCATGGAAATCTGAGAACCACTATATCGGTTTGGCATGGAATTGCTGTACATCCAGGTTTTTTTCACGCGGATTTTCGAATTAACGCGGTTCTCTTATGCGGATTTTCCAGTTTACGCGATTTTTTTACACGGTAAAAAAAACCTGGGTGTATATGTATATAGGAATAGTCGTGATTTCAACGGTATGGTTCCTTGGCATAGACTGAATGAGGGATTTTACCGTGTTCGGAGTAATTTTAGCCCACTTGTTGATGATAGTTTTTTTCAGCTGTCCAGTAGTTTAAAATTTCTTGCCCTGTGCAAATACATTTGCTGACAAAATTCCCCAAGCATTCTCAATGGGATTTAAGTCCGGACTACACAGTGGCCAATCAAGAACGAATGTTATGGGCCGTTAGAAAGTTTTTGGTGTTACTTGCTGCATGACATGAAGCGTTATCTTGCTGAAAAATAACATTTTCGTTCATAACGTCTTCCATAAAAGGAATCAATGCTTCCTCCAGCAGTTCGCAGTACTTCTCGGAATTCATTCTTGTTGATATGAAGCAGATCGGAGTTTTCCCAGCGTCACTGATGCCTGCCTAAACCATTACGGTTCCTCCTCCGAAGTAGCGAGATTCTCTTCCATTTATCTTGCCAACAGTCAGCAGAACCGTCCGGACCGTTCAAATTAAACTTTTTCTCACCGCTGAAAACCACTCTAGACCACTCTTCATCCCAGAATTGGAATTTCTCGGCGAAATTCAGTCCTGCGTTCTTATGCCGAGGAAGTAGTCGCGTACAGGTACGGATTTCCTGTACGAAAGGTTTGCGTCGGAGCTTAGAACTTGACGGATACGATGACTGGTTACTGGAATATTCATTTCAGCTTTTATTTTTGCTGATGAAAGTCAACAACGAGGCGCTTGATATCTCGTTTGTCCCTATCTGTTAAGCGAGGACGTCGTCCGGGACGCTTATTTGTGGCGTACTGAGCATCCAACCGGATATAGATTGTCACGGCATCTCTACTCCTTCCAATTCTACGCGCTATCTCGCGGAGAGAAAATCCTTCCTTTCTCAAAACATCGATTTTACCACGCTCTTTCTTCGTAAAAATCGTTCCCTTCGGCATAGTCCTTGAAAATTGCAAAAATATATTACTTAAAATGTGCGTACGCTTTTTTCAATTTGCTAACAACCTTTAATTGACTTGACTCCCAGTTATTTTCGAATTACACTAACGTTAAGTGTAAGTAAACGAGCTAAGCTAAGTAAACGACATGGTGGCGTTATATATATATATATATATATATATATATATATATATATATATATATATATATATATATTCACCAGTGTATGTTAAATGAATAAATTTTACGTGTTTTTATTCATTTATATCTCAAAGAATCACAATGGTTTGGTCATAATCGTAACTGTGACAGGTGTCCTGATTTTCAACTTGATGGTATCCCTAAGCCTCCCCTTAAAGAGGGGGGAGGAGCGTCGAACCACTAAAGAAACGTTTATCGATCCCTAAAACCGCTACATGCCAAGTTTGATTCCATTTGCTTGATTAGTTCTCGAGTTATTTAGAACAACACCCCCACCCAGTGCCAGTAAAACAAGTTCCCAGGGAGGCGATCTGGCGTAGTGGTAACATCCATGCCTCTCACGCTAAAGGTCACGAGTTCAATTCTCACTCCCGAGATTCTTCCAAAAATGGAAGTAAAAGTAACGAACCAGCCAATTGAGTTGAAAGTCATTATAATACAGATAAAAAAAACAAGGTCCACTCAGTTTTATTTGACGTTTGACATGTCCCAGTTGGCAAGATGGATTCAATAACAGGCTGCTCTTCTAGTCCTGTTAGTAAACGAGTATTGTAATCCGCGTCGTAGGCATGACAATATGGGTTTGCAGAAGAAATGAACACATTTTTATAAGAAAGAATATGAATGAAAATTACTTTTTCCAAATAAAATTCGTAATCTATGTAAATGAAAATCACTTTTGCTTGCAAGTAGTGAAAAAATATCACTAAAATTGTGTCTGGAGGTCAATGTCTGCGTTGTTAATTTTCATGAATGATTGTCTGTCTTTTTCAGTTTTTACTCGTTGATATATTGGACATCTATCTAAGGTTGCGGTCGTGTCGTTGGTGCAATCTTCAAGAAAATGCATTATACATTTTCCATCTGCCATGCAAGGCTATAAAAATTTTAGATTACCGCACGGTCATGAACCATGTTTGGGGTAACATTATCGAACAATCACCTGACCTGACCTGGAAGCAATTTCAAGTTGTTGAAATTTGATTGAAAATTTTTATTCGATGTTGTTTCAATACTTAGTAGACATAGTCCTGACCCTAACTCAACTATTTATCTATTGATCTTCTTGCATTTCAACCAAAATATCATTCAGAATATAAAATAATTATCAGAGACTATTCTCTTTCAAGATACCTGCAGATAATGTATTATTCTGCTACACAGAACACACAATAGAGCCATATTTCATTTAATTTTCTTTGTTTTAGAAGCGTGTTTATTTCACTCGAAATTTAATAACAATTTACGCTTCACATAAATGGAACACGAAGCTCGATGACTGGAATTTTTGAGTAAATTACACTATCGATTTCCTCAGGGCGTATTTTGTCGATTATCCGAATTAAAAATGTGCATATGAGGTAATCCTAATTTTTTGTAATTTTGCCATCCAGCCGAATAAATTCAGCAAGGCGTGGAACCGAATACATGTAACGTTGTAATGAATCTCATTCCACATTTCATTTTTTTTTGTATATCGTCTGGCAAGTGAGTGTATTTTTCCTCACACCGCTTCTGATTGTTTAGAATCGCAGTCGTTCGCTCTATACCTCTATATCGTTCGCAATTCATTCTACGTTGAGATGGTAAACGTTAGGAACATTCGAAACATTAGTACCATTGAATAAGAAGATGGAGAGTGTCGTTTGAACGGTGGGTGTCAACGATGAACTCCAGATTGTTGTTTCTTCTTCGAATCACAATTTCTCGCGTCACTGAGCAGTCGCCTACCATGACTCCAGCAATGTATTCAACGACATACGCATTGAATGTATACATGTGTTCTCCAGTCGGTGTTATATAAGAATTGATGAAAATAACGTGATCGTCACCTTGCAAACCGAGCATGTATGATATGAAGAATTTCAATAATTCATTATGTTTATTCAAAAAGTTTTCCAGCACGCTGGTAATATGCATGGCTTTAGCCAAATTAAGGTTATTGGCGCATGAGAGGATGAATGCGTTCAATGAAGTGAACATAGCGCCATATGTCATTTAACAACGTAAATAAATTCGTTCTCTTTGAAAATCAAACTAAAGGTCGATTGTTTGAATATTATTTATACCAAAATACTAAATACTAATACTTATACTAAATACTAAATACTTATGTCAAATTTAAGGAAAAAATAGAAATAAAAATTAAAAAAAAATTCTGTATAGAGCCACCCTAATCGGTATTAAACATATGGTAATCGGAACCCTAGCGGTATCATATATATATATATATATATATAGCGAATTCGTTTTTGTTCAGTTTCAACCCCAGTGCCGCACTAACTGCTGTCAAAACGTTTTTTTATTCACTCAGTTTCGCACTCAGTGTCGCACTAGTTCGCCCCGAAAACTGTTAGTTTCGCACTGAAATGTTTCACGGGTTGGCACTCGGGTTCACCAATATAACTATACTGAACTGTCAAGTTCCGAATATTATTTTGGAAAATCTAAAAATAAAGACTATGAAAATGGAAAACCTGCTGCTTTTGCTTTTGTATTATTGGAAGCGTAATCCAATTCGGATTCTGATTTTGAAGAGTATGTTCGAGTAGACGGCATTAAGCTACGTGTGCTTTCATTGGGAGGTGAAAATAATGATGGATATTCAGGTGGAATAAATTTCAAAATCAAAATTATGAATGAAAATTTACTTTAACGTATCGAATATTTATTTTATGTGATTAAATAAGAGGATTTTTCCGATATCGCAGAAACATATTGAACGAAAACTGTGTCTAATGATGATTTTATATTATAATAGTAATTATTTGTGGAACAAACAGGAAATGCATCGACAAATGGTTAAGTGAGTGTCAGAACTACATGTGTTAGGTAATCGAACAATATGAAGTACAAATTTTCATTCAAACTTTTATATGTTTACACTGCACTTGGCCCTTCTGATCTGATGGAGAACAATTTACCTCCCAAGCACTAATATCACCACCAGACGTCGACACTGTACATTTGCCGTCGTAAATATAAACAAATCAGACTATATAACGTACACCAACAAACCAACGCATTCGTGAAACTGAAAACGTTTTTTTATTACAGAGTCAGTTTGGCACTGACTCAGTTTTAAAAACGAATTCGCTAATAGTTTACGTCCTTTTCTCATGCCTACCAAGTTTTTTGTTCATAATTTCATGAAAATCGTTCGAACCGTTTCGGAGGAGTTCGATCACGAACATCGTGACACGAGATTTTTATATATAAGATGGCAAGTTTTGGTGAGAATATCTGAAAATTGATAGAAAGCAGTGTAAATTAGAGTCAGAACAACGTACTTCTAGTAGGTAAATAACGCCAAGAAAAAATGTTCATACAAATTTTAGCAATTTAAAACTGTCTTAGGGCCGACTAATCTGATAGAGAACAGTTGGCATCATACAAACTAATGTCGTATCCAGATGTCGACACCATTCCGCCGTCAACGCGAATGTCTGGAACCCTCAGTTTAATGTCCGCATCCGAATAAGATCATCATGAGCAGGTTTTCCGTCTATCAATGTCTTCATCAGAGTTGTTAGGCCCCGGTGTGTAAATTTCGGAAGTCGTTGGGGATCATCCCACAATTGCCGAGATGTGCTACCAGACTCGTTCTTATAGCTTATTTAGTGGCAATTTATGCGACAAGCGGTGAAAATTTGCCCGCATTGCATGGTTTTTATTTTGTGGCGTTGTTGAGATGCTAAGATTTTATGGGATTTTGAGCGTGGTAATAAAAACACGTACACAAAGCCACACTTTGCGGGATGATAATTCTGCGAGATTGTTAGGTGTGAAATTGATTGTTAAACGTCTTTTTAATGAAACAAATCCGTCGATTGAAGAAATAAAAACATCGAACGCCAAGATATTTTTTCAGTGTGACAGTTTAATTCCCTCACTGTCGTCCTGATTAACTAGATAGTTTGTCCAAATCAGAGAAAGCAACTATCATTCAGTCAAGCAACGGCTGCACCATAAATTTGTACCACCGTGGCTGCCACCAATAATCGTTACGATTGTTGTAAACCTGACATTCGAACGCGATCGGTCTGGGCCAACTCAAAGCCTACTACAACCACTACTACTGATTTCGAACTTTTTGACACGCAGCTTCTGCCGCTCACTGCTGGCAGCAAAACGTTAAAAAAATACTCCCGGTCCCGGACCGAGGGGGCAAACCATTGCCGTTCTAGTGGAATAAAACATAAAATTATATTGTTTTATTACATTATTGCATGCCATATTATTTATGCACCAGCTCAGTCCCCGCCGAGTGCGGGGACTGGATCGCGCTGGCTTATTTGAGATCATCCATTTTCAGTAAATATTTGATTTTACCGGGAATTCTCTCTCCTTCCAATTGCTGCTTGTCAAACGACATGCGAACGCGCAGCGGACAAATAGTTGTTGCCTTTTTATTGGGGAAGAATGCTGGAGGTGTCAAAACACTGATTAGGAAGTTGTTGTTCCATGAGTCCACAGGAGTTGTTGCGAGTTCTTTCTTGCTATTATTGAGAACCAGGCATCGGAAAGTCATTTGGTGTTTCACGATTTCACGACGTTGATGACGACGACGACGGGTTGACGAGATCGGTCGAGGACGGGCTCGTTATAAATGTTTGATTGGTGTCGTAACGAAGGAATAAAACTTTTCGGAACCAATGGGGAAGCTGCACCGTAATGAACAGTCGGGGAAGAAAACAAGATATATATCGATAATATAATAAACAATCAGAAATTATGAAGCGTCTAGAATCGGAAACAAAAAAAAGAAGGAGAAAAGCATTAATGAAAACGATATTAATGCACGGAGGAAAGGTAGAGAATTCGAGAAATATTTCAAACAAATAAAAAGATGAAATATGAATAAAATTACCATAAAAATTATGCCTCTGTCGTCTTGAGCGTTTGTGATGTAGTTTTTTCTCTGTCTTCCTCCCTTCCTTTCCCAGTCGGCCAGAAGAGGGCGCGTTTGCTCTGGACTCTTGGACTGAGACCATCTTCGGCAGTATTTTTACTAATCGCCAACTCGTTTGGCATTTTATTTATAGACCGCTCTTTAGCGATTTCGACGCGCATTAACGCGATGATCGTGTGTTTCATAATTGAAAGCATCTTGCATTGAGCCTGTCGTGATGATATGTGCATGTATGAAGAACGATTGATAGTTAAACATGCCCTCTCGTATTTGTAATCATTTGAAAATTATTCACTAGATCTGATTCCTAATTATCTAACCGTCAAAGGCTACGTAACTGCAGTACAGGTCAGACTCGATTATCCGGAGTTTTGTTTTTTTTTCACTCCGGATAATCGAATCATAAAAAAACGAATTTTCTCTCGGTAAACGTATTATGATTATGATTTGCACTTATTTATTAAACTGTTTCATCTATCTTGGCCCGTTTGTATGTTTACGACTTTGTAACTTTGTCTGTAGCGCTATACCACATTAATAGAAATTTAACCCCCTTCCTGTTGACCTATTGATCTGAAATTTTGAACACATCTTTATCTCTGGGGTCATTATAAAACTGCGTATTCCATGATCTTGATAATCCAAGATGGTTGCCGCTACAAAATGACGGATTATGTACATATTTTCTCAAAATTACATCAATATGGGTTTTCGCAAAACCCCATCAATATGGGTATCGAATGAAAGGGCTTGACCAGTAGAACACAATTATTTATGGAAAATGTAAATCAAAGATGGCGGCCGGTAAAAAATGGCGAATTACATATTTTCTCAGAACCCCACCAATATTTATATTAAACTAACTGACCCGACGAACTTCGTCCCGCCCAAAATAGATTTTTTTATTTGAATACGTTCAAACATCCACGTTTTCTTACTAAGTGAACGTTAGTGAGTCCAATCACTGAACTCTTCATTGATTGATTACCCTTTGACCCTTTACAATTTCCTTTTACTATACATTGTCTAGTATTTCTACAAGAATTCGTCCTTATAATATAAAATTATTTTCAGACACAATTCTCGTTCAAGATTCTTCAAGCATTTGGAAATAACATGTTTCCCCGTTGCATGGAATACATGTTTGATACAGAGAATATTACAAAATAAAGACAGCTCAAATCGGACCATTCCTTCCTCGGGTTTAGGGCACACCAACACATTTGGCCTTCCATTTTTGTTTATATAGATAGAAGATATAGGAATGCGTTATTCCGTCTGCAAATCCTTTTCCACTTCCGAACAAATTCAATTTCGTTAACGCCAACATCAAATGGACTAACAACGCTTAGCTAATTGTAGAACATATGGGAATTCAATTTCCCGAGTTTTCCGATTTTTCTCTTCGCTATATTGATCTACGGGAAGAAACGAATACAACGACTCAAAAAGAACCATTCCTTCCTCGGGTTTTGCGCTTACCAACACATTTGGCCTTCCATTTTTATTTATAGATGAATGTTCTCGACTAGTAGAACATAGCAGATCCAAATCCAAGATGGCCGAAGTCTCCAAACAACTAAATACTTTTTAAATGGTTTCATTCAGATTGATCTGTTTGTATGTATGTTCGAATGTTTGTAGGGTTGTCCCACATTAATAGAAAATTGACCCCGTCCCTGTTGACTGATTGATCTGAAATTTGGAAGACACCTTTAATTCTACTGTCATTATAAAACTACGTATTCCATGATCTCGAAAAATTCAATTTGGCCGTCGCTAAAAAATAGCTGACTGACTTGACTTGGAGAACACGAAACATAATGAACAACCTAAATTTAAAAAGGTCGCCGCCACTAAATGGTCGACTATGTATTTTTTGCAATCCCCTCAATGTCGGTATCAAATGAAATGATTTGACTAATAGAATACAATGCATCATGAAAATATTCCGAAGAAAATTAGATGTGATAACTACTAACTACTACTTGTCTAGTTATTTTCTAGCTTTTAGTGCATTAAACCATATAACTTTAAAAATTTTGTTACTTATTTTATTACTGTATTTTATTTCCTAGATTTTTGTAAATTATCCGTATTATTAGTATATTTCTCTACAACAAAACCATTCAACTGTTTTTTTTTTAATTTTTATTTCTCACCTAACTTTCTTCGGGATATTTTGATGATGAACTGTATTCTATCAGTGAAATCATTCCATTTGATAATCATATTGATGTGATTGTGAAAAAAATATATATGGCGACATTTTGTGATGGCGGTCATTTTGGATTTGCAGTTTTCATAAATAACTGTGTTCTACTAGTCACGCTAGTCAAGCCCAAATTGATTATCCAATATGGAATTATTATACAAATTATTCAAAATTTCCGATCTAAAAATAAGAAAAATCAAAAATAAAATACTGGTCGGACTCGATTATCCGGAGTATTGATTTTTTTTTTCACTCCGGATAATCGAGTCAAACAATGTTTTTTCTTTATTTGTTTTTTCGCATGTGTTTTTCGTTTTTTGAAAATAAAAGAGGAATTTAATTTTTGATTCATCTTCTTACAGTCAAAAACACCTTTCTTACATGAAAAAAAAAATTATCCAGATTCTCTCAGGAGTAGATAGACGATCATATTTGATGAAAAAAATCCCCCTACGCATATTTTTTGAATTTCAACGATGACTGAGTTACAGACCTTTTTTTTTGACGTAGGACTACGTCTAACCGGAAGATATAGGGGGTGAAATGGAAATCTAGGCACTGAACAAGTAGGAAAAAATGCAAGATTTGGAACGCTTATAACTCGAGCATTTCTCAATGGTTCGCAAAGGTTTTTGCATCAATTGATAGGAAATATATCTACGCATCTATCATAACGAATAACATTTCATTTTTCTTGAGATAAATAATTGAATAATTGTGAAATATCAAGCATTGTCCAAATGCACTGTGTGCCCATTTTTTATTGGTCCATTTTGTGCTCCTCAAATCGTACCGACCAAAACGGGCAACCAGAGCAGCAGCGAAATACAATGAAGCACGATTGGAAAAGAAAAAGAAAAAAAAATATGATCGGAACATTGGTCGCAGTCTCACACATGCGTAATTCTCGAGCCAGCCAGTCAGCTTAAAAATCCCCGCTCCGCTGCCGTAATGATCATTCTTTGTGTGGACACCGACTGGACAACATCGTTGCTGGACGAGCTGGACGGCGAGAGGGTTCCGTCGAGGTCACTCCACAGTGCACCAACTTCAGAGGGTAACCAACTTGGTCAAGCGATCGAAGGAACTCTCCAAAACCACCATCATGGCCCTGATGGAGATCGAGAAGGCATTCGATAATGTCTGGCATGACGGACTGATATTTAAGCTTCAGAGTTTCAACTTCCCAGTTTACCTGGTGAAAACCATCCAGAAATATCTTCATGGTAGAACATCCAAAGTATACATTGCTGGTGCCCTCTCGGAGCCGTACCCGGTCGCAGCTGGTGTCCCACAGGGGAGTATACTGGGTCCGTTACTGTATAACCTGTACACTTCGGACATTCCTCCTCTACCCGGTGGAGGCAAACTGTCGCTGTTTGCCGATGATTCGGCAATTCACTACAACGGACGTATCATCAATGCCCTCGTAGCTAAGCTCCAAATCGGGCTGAACGCTTACGTTGAATATCTCAATACCTGGAAGATTCGGGTAAACGCGGCTAAAACCCAAGCGATTATTTTCCCACACCGTAACACGAAGCGACTTAAGCCTACATCGAGAGTGAAAGTACTGAACAGCGAGATAGAGTGGTCATCCGAGGTTCGCTACCTTGGTGTGTCCTAGATAGCAAACTCATCTTCCGTTCGCACGTAAATGATCGCGTTAACAAAGCCATCACCATGCTTCGTAACCTCTACCCGATCATCGCCAGGCGGGCTAAAACATGTACTGAGAACAAACTGGCAGTATTCAAACAAGTGGTGTCGCCGATGCTAGAGTACAGCTCTCCGGTCTGGAGTGGATGCGCAAGGTCTCACCTGAATAAGCTTCAGGTAGTTCAGAACCGCTTCCTGAAACTAATACTCAATCTTCCGTGGCACACGAGAACCACTGACGTCCACCGGCTAGCTTGCTTCGACTCAATAGGAACTAGAATCGAGCAGTTCGAACAACGGCACATGGCCAGAACCCGACAGTCGGAATGGCAAAAAATCAGGGACCTTTATCCCTAAATGTTGTAAATTTGAGTATATAGTAGTTTAAGTGTGTATATAGTAGGTTAAGTAAGTTTAAATCAAACCAAAATAGTTCAGTAACAACTGGCAAAATGGTACAACAACCATCTAGGAAAAATTTGATTTTATATAAATTAATTATATCAGTAACAGCTGGACTAAAGATTGAATCACCATGTGGAATATCTTATATTGTAAACTAATTGTAAATCAACAATTAAATTAATAAAATTAAATATATAATGAAAAAAAAATGCTGGACGGCGAGGGATTGAGTGCCTTTCTCAAGGCTAGAGACGAATGAACTGCAAAAGTTTAAAGTCTCTATAATACAATACCTTCCTTCCTTCCGTAATGATCATTCTCATCCAAACCGTACACCACATCGGTTCGCATCACAACACATCAACAAACCAACCCAAGCAGCCATGTCTGGACATGGTAAAGGAGGAAAAGTGAAGGGAAAGGCAAAATCCCGCTCGAACCGTGTTGATCTGGAGTAGCTAGGCCGAGCGCGTTAGTACCAGTGCACCAGTCCACCTAGCCGGCGTTATATAGTTTCGGCCGCCGAAGTGATCGAGTTAGCTGGCAAAGCTGCTCGCGACGATAAGAAAACCCGCATTCGGAACAGAACACATTCGGTTCGGTGGACATCAAGACAACAGGCAGTTGCAGCGGGTAGCGAGTGGCAAACGCAATCGCAAAACGGCATCAGGTAGCAGAAGAAAAAAGTTTGTTCTTTATACAAACTGCTTTGGTGGCAAATCCAGAACAAGGCGGCATCGAGGGCGTCCGAAATGGTTTTTTTTTTCAAAACCACGAGTACTAAGTTTTCTAAATTGGAACCATTCCATAAAACAAGGCGCTTTTAAGGGCCATAAAACCTTCCAAAAAAGAGTTTAGGAAATACAGTTCAATGCTTTCTAAAACAATATCCAAAATAATAATAAAACACAAATTGATTCTTTCATAATTTGTTTGCCAGGATATGATGAGTATGTGAATTTGGCAGTTGTTCTGAGCTTATTGATGGTTGTGGACTTTCGCAATTATTCAATTTACACCAATTCTTAAATTGCCTCCAGATTGAAAGTACAGTCATTTACATTTATTTCAACATTTAGCTAATTGGACGGACATGTAATGCAACTTATTTAGTTGGACATTTTTGTAAACATAGAGTTCGGGGTCCAAGTTATGACCCAACATGTCCCAAGCTGGATGGGAAGAAATTTTCCAACTGTGAATCCTGTGGCGAGTGGCAAACGCAATCGTTCAACAGGAAGGTTTAGCCGAACAAGATGGGGATATCAAGTGATAACAAAACAGTAAACTCTTTAGATTAAAGATAATTTTGTGAAAAGGATCCTTTTTTAGCCTGCATGTGAATCCAACGAGCGAACAAATTTTAATGAATGTAATTTTTTGCCATCGCTGCCTTTTAACGCTCATTCGTTCGTCTCGTTGGACTCGCCCCTTTGGCTGAGTCTGCCGATTTGTCTCTATCCTGTGAGCGTGTACCGCTAGAGTACAAAACGCGCGGATCCGTTGAAAAATATATCATTCTCTTTCAAACCGTAAATCAGTGTGGTTGTATGGCATCGTTTCACATCACATCGCATCAACGGATTGGTACCGGAGCACCAGTATGCCTAATAGCGGTTATAGATTTTCGGCCACCGGGGTGCTCGAGCTGGCTTGCAAAGCTGATCACGACAATAAGAAAACCCACCTACAGAACAGAGCACATTCGGTTCGGTGACAACAACTAGTTTCAGCAAGTGGAAAACGCAATCGTAAAACGGCAGCAGGTAGAAGAAAGAAAAAGTTTGTTTATACAGATTGCTTTGGTTGCAAAACCAGCCACCGTAAAACACGACGCTTTTCAGGGCCATTAAATCTTTCGAATAAGAGTTATTAAAGGTTTTTCACAATACCAATGCATTCTAAAGTGACCTAATATGACATATAATATAAACTGATTTTTTTTGTTAAGCTTAAGGTACGGTAATGTGCTCAATAGTGAAATATATGATAGTGAACGAGCTGATGACCACCTATGCATTCCCTATCACAGCCATCATTTTGATACGGTATGTGTTTACGCCGAAAGATGCCCGACATTAAACATTTAATAAGTACAAAGCCTTCAGAAAAAAATCAAGAATCAAGTTTGTAAAAAAAAAACGCAAAAACACAACACCAAAGGTTCTTTTCAGAACCCCCAACATGTTCATAAAGAGTAAACAGTAAACTAATCCATTTTTCAGGTAGATAGGTAGGTATTCACGAAAATAAAACAATATATTTAAAATATATATTTAGCAAAAGCTGTCCCCTTCGTATAGTCCTACGTCACTCCGGTTATGTCCCCGACATTACCCACCCGTCTTTTTTTTTTGTACTCCGTTGCTTCAAACTGGCTCCACATTAAAAAGTACGCTTCTTCTTCTTCTTCAATGGCACTAACGTTCCTAGAGGAACTTCGCCGTCTCAACGTAGTATCACTTGCGTCATTTTTATTAGTACTTAGTTGAGATTTCTATGCCAAATAACACGCCTTGAATGCATTCTGAGTGGCAAGCTCTAGAATACGCGTGATCACAGTGCAAGTCGGAGGAAATTTCTTTGACGAAAAATTCCCCCGACCAGAACGGGAATCGAACCCGAACACCCGGCATGTTAGTTATCGACGCTAACCACTCGGCCAAGGGAGCACTAAAAAGTACGCTACGGAAGACGATTCAGGATTGCATGATTTAGTAGTGGAACAACTAAATTAGTGAATTTTAATAATATTTTGGAAGTGGAACACTTAAAAATTAATCATTTTTAATGTGTTATTATTAATTTTATCCTGAAAAATTTATATTAAACTAGATTGTTTCTGTCAATTAAAATGAAGTTCTTTAGCCTCCTCCACAATTTGTTCTTTGAGGCGCAACTTCTATCTTTCTTAATTTGGCTGCAATATCGATATAAACAATTCCTGGTGAAAAGTCAAGCAAAATCTTCAAAAATCACGATTTTTACCCCACTGTACATGTAATAGCGACATAAACTTAACCTTAACGTTGGAAGGTTACATTTCTTCATGAAATAAGCCATATTTGAAATATAAAAAAAATATTTTTTTCCAAACTGAATATAATCAAGACCAAAATTGTATATAATCGAATCACATATAATCGAGTGTGTATATAATCGAGTGCTGTACTGTATTCTATTAGCCAAACTTAATTCATTTGATACCAATATTGAGGGGATTGCAAAAAATACATAGTCGACCATTTTGTGGCGGCGATCTTTTCGAATTTATGTTGTTCATAGTGTAGTGTATTCTCCAAATCAAGCCATTCAGCCATTTTTTTGCGGCGGCTAAATTTAATTTTTCAAGATCATGAAATACGCAGTTTTATAATGACAGTAGAATTAAATGTATGTTCCAAATTTCAGATAAATCATTCAACAGGAACAGGGTCAATTTTCTATTAATGTGGGACAACCCAACAAACATTCAAGCATACATAGAAACAGGTCAAGTTGAATAAAACCATTCAAACAGTAATTAGTTGTTTGGGGAATCCAATTTCAAGGATTTTTTATTATCTGCTATGTTCTACTAGTCGAGAAATTTATTTTGATACATTTTTGGGCATTTTTCATAAATAACTGTGTTCTACTAGTCAAGCATTTTCATTTGATACCCATATTGATGGGGTTCTGAGAAAATAGGTAATCCGCAATTTTGTAGTGACCACCATCTTAGATTTGCATTTTTCATAAATAACTGTATTCTACTAGTTAAGCTTTTTAATTTGATACCCATATTGATGGGATTGTGAATAAAATATATATGGCACCATTTTGTGGTGGCGGCCATTTTGGATTTGCATTTTTCATAAATAATTGTGTTCTTCTAGTCAAGCCCTTTCATTTGATACATTGATACATTGATGGGGTTCTGAGAAAATATAAAATCCGCCATGTTGTAGTGGTCGCCATCTTGGATTTGCATTTTTCATAAATAACTGCGTTCTACTAGTCAAGCCATTTCTTTTGATACTCATATTAACTATTCAATATAGAATTATTATACAAATTATTCAAAATTTCCGAAAATAAAAAATAAAATACTCCGGATAATCGAGTCTAAAATTCCGGGTAATCCGGATAATCCGGATAATCGAGTCCGACCTGTACTCCTGATAATCGAATCCCGGATAATCGAGTCCGACCTGTATTAACAGTTTCATAAGTCAAACTCAGTAATAGAAATGATATTGTCGAAATCGGAACAATAAACATGTTTCATCAAAAATCTATTTTTGCTTACAACATAAAATAATCTTACATTCTGAGTGTTTGGAAATTCGCTTCTCATTTTTGTTGTTTTGATTAATAATTAATAACATACAGGGCGCATAAGTCGCGCAACGCTCTCTGAAGAAAAGAAAATAACGATCGCGCTGCAACTATCGAGCGTGTTGGTTCCTAAGCGGTTCAGTTGTCGACTTTGTATCGTTCTTTATTCGAGAATAAAGATTTTGTATCGTGAGACATTTTTTATACGATTTTTTTTGTGCATATCGGTTGCGTGACTAGGGGTAGTGGGGGCAAATTAGTTATGGGGGGCAAAGTGGTCACCTGCTTGTTTGGTAGTACTACTATTGACACCGTATTGATGGGCACCTTATGTTTGAAGAACTTAATGAATTTTTAGACACCCTGTACTTCATTAGGGCTGTCACATGTCGAAATATAAATAAAGACAGAAATTGCTCTCTCGATAGGCATTCGGCCGTAGTTCTGTGCGCAAGGTATCTAATGAATTTCTCGTGAAATTTAGTTTATTCGATCTGATATGTTGGACAAATCATCAGTTTGACCGACTGTTCACATATTCTAGGAGAGGTGAACATATATTCTGTGCAATCTCAGCGATTAATTAGCATAGAAATTACTTTGATGTTTGGGGCCAAAGTGGTCATAGGTGCATAACGACTCACGATGTTCTGTTTACTAAAGCTAATATACCTCATCACATTCTGCTCTTGAAAAGATTCCTTTTGTTGCTTTGACCCTGGAAAAATATGCCACTCCAACTAAATCAAGCCTCATTATGCGGAACGTTATGTGTTTCTTACAACGTTTTTGTATGCATGAGAAAATTTGAATTGAGACTCTAGGTGAATAGACCAAGCTGATTTTATACATGTACCTACTATATCGAATATGATTTGAACAAATTAGGACGAAAAAACCTTCAAATCTATCCCATTTAGCTTGATATGTACGAGTGACCACTTTACCGCCAAGCAAAAAAAAAGTTCTATTTTTCACTTTTTTTCTAATGATGAAAAATGTACTATTTTGAATTTTTATAGTAAAGGCCGTATGCTATCTTGAACAACAATGAGTTGAACTATAATATTCTTAGAAAAATGGGAATTGTGGCGGTATGTGAACGCTGGAAATGGACATATTCCTTAGGGTGACCACTATGCCCCCACTTCCCCTATGTAGATCCAATGTCTTCTTCAAACTGTTCAGAATATGATGAACTCGATCAACCAAAAAGTTCGTGTTTATGTTCGAACTGGAGAACTGTAATATTGTATTACTGTAACAGTTCGGATGAAAAGTTCATAAGGTTGATAGTATAGATAGACTATCATCATTTGGATTTGCCTCCAAGCGTCACGACACAGTCGTGAACTGCTGCTCATCTACTCACATCGCCAGCCGTCTCAGCCGTTCCGTTCCTGTGTTCGGAGCTGGTGAGGGGGTCTTCCAACTTGCTAACTCTGGCAAGTATAAACTCAATACCGCTTCTTCGTTTCCTGTATTCCGATCCGTTTTCAGCGATACCGCGCAAACTAATTTCAACTCCAGTAAGTTTCGTCCAGTAAATTCAACCAGGAATTACATCGAACCGGAATGCATTGCTAAAGCCTCCATGGGAGCCCTGAATCCGCTCGACACAGTCGTGCCCTTTGAAGTATCCTGTCGTCGGAGTCATTCCGGTCCTGTTGTCGATGATCGGATAGGGTTCTCCCATCCGCCTGCTCAAGGCAAGTACCGCAATGTTAACTCTTTCGATTCTGCTGATGGACCTTCGCTTTCTAGCACACACCAGTCAGTACATACACAAATACGTCAATATACTGAACTACACGCTTACTACCAGAACGTTGGTGGTATAAACAGCCGTCTCAACGAGTATCAACACGCGTGTTCGGATGGCTGCTACGACATCATCGCTTTGACGGAGACCTGGGTCGACGACCGCACTCTCTCCAACCAAGTTTGCGGGCAGAACTATGAAGTATTCCGCACGGACCGAAATCATCTCAATAGTACAAAATCATCAGGGGGTGGTGTTCTCATAGCTGTCCACCGACGCCTAAAAGCTCACCTGATTAGAGAAACCTCATGGTCCTGTATCGAACAAGTGTGGGTTTCGATAAAACTGGAAGGTAGAAAGCTGTATCTCTGCGTAGTTTATATTCCTCCTGATCGTACTCGAGACGTTGCATTGATCGATGCCCAAGTACAATCGGTGTCGGTAATAGTTTCACGTGCGCTTCCAGCTGACGAAATTGTTGTACTTGATGATTTCAATCTCCCAAATTTAAAGTGGCAAATTGGATCTGGAAGATTTTTGTACGCTGATGCGACCCAGTCAACCTTCCATGCTGGGACGAACGCCTTACTAGACGGGCACACCTATAATCTGCTTCAACAAATCAATTCTATTACGAATGAAAATGTCCGCATGCTTGATCTTTGCTTCGTGAGCAAACCAGACGAAGCTCCGATATTATCGGTAGCACCTGTGCCTATGGTGAAATCAGTACCTCATCATCCTCCACTTTACCTTACTATGAAAACCAGTACGAACAGTTTCAGCATCGTTCCTACCGCCGTCCACTATGATTTTAAAAGTGCTGACTTTAATAGTATGGTTGATGTGCTTTTAGACATTGATTGGAGTGAAGTTTTGGACAAGGACGACGTCGATGCTGCTGTCTTATCCTACACGAACATTATGAGCTATCTAATCGACAGGTATGTTCCGAAGAAAATCATACGTTCATCCAGTCACCAACCGTGGCAAACCACTGAGCTTCTCCGACTCAAAACGGCTAAGAGGGCTGCACTTAGAAAATACTCTAATTACTTTGAAGCAACAATATGTACAACTAAACCGTCAATACCAAAGAACAAGCAAACGATGCCATGTAATCTACCTACGCAGTATTCAGCGGAAATTCAAGAGCAATCCTAAACTATTCTGGAAATACGTCGATGAACAACGCAAGGAGTCTGGATTACCATCATCTATGTTTCACGATGGACATGAAGCGTCTGACACACAGGGAATTTGCAATCTCTTTTCAGCGAAGTTTTCTGGTACTTTCTCGAACGAGAATCTGTCTCAAGACCAGCTCTCGAGAGCCACGAAAAGTGTCCCAATACTGAACAGTTCGCTGTTCCGAATCACCGTGAATAACGAAATGCTGAAATCTGGTTTCAGCAAATTGAAATTCTCTAATTCTGTCGGACCAGATGGAGTCCCAGCATCGGTCGTGAAAAAATGCGCAGTAGGATTATTGTTTCCACTATGCCAGTTGTTCAATCTTTCTTTGACTAAGGGCATCTTCCCATTGCTTTGGAAGAAGGCTTACATTTTTCCGGTTCATAAGAAAGGCGATAGAAGAAACATCGACAACTACCGAGGAATCTCTGCTCTGAACGCGGTTTCCAGACTATTTGAACCTGTGGTCATCGAATCGATTTTCGCTCACTGTAAGCAGTATATATCTATCGATCAGCATGGATTCATGCCGAAGCGATCCACCTCAACGAATCTGCTATCGTTCACGACATATATTGCTGACGGAATGTTTAATGGTGTGACCCAAACGGACGCTATTTACACCGACCTTTCCGCCGCCTTCGACAAAATAAACCACGATATTACAGTGCGCAAATTGGACAAGCTAGGCTTCAGCGGCAATGTTTTACATTGGCTCACATCATACTTGATCGGTCGCTCCCTCACGGTCAAAATTGGCGAGTGCTTCTCCGCAGAATTCTCTGCTACATCAGGAATACCTCAGGGGAGTCATCTCGGCCCTCTGATATTTCTTATTTACTTCAATGACGTAAATTTAGTGCTGGAGTGCCCTCATCTTTCATTCGTTGACGATATGGAGCTATTTCTCCACGTTAAGTCGGAAGCTGACGCTTTATTTCTCCAGCGACAATTAGAAACTTTCCAAAAATGGTGCGGGGATAATCGTATGACGCTGAATCCAAGCAAATGTTCCACGATTACTTTTACAAGAAGAAAAGATCCTTTTCGTTACAATTATTCTCTTGACGATGCTCCGCTAACTAAATTCGACTGCGTGAAGGATCTAGGAGTGTATTTAGACTGCAAACTCAACTTCAAAATACATGTGAACTACGTAGTTGGGAAAGCTTCGCGTAGTCTTGGATTCATCATGCGCACCGCGAGGGATTTCACCGATGTATACTGCCTTAGATCTATGTTTAGTGCTTTAGTTCGCTCAAGCCTGGAATACTGTTCAGTAATTTGGAATCCGCACTATCTCAACGGAGTCAACAGGATTGAAGCCGTACAAAAACGATTCGTTCGATTCGCCCTAAGACGATTGCCCTGGAGTAATCCACATCAGTTACCTAGCTATGAAAGTCGGTGCCAACTAATGGGTCTTGATACGCTACACGTGCGAAGGGATGTGAATCGCGCACTATTTATGTATGACGTTTTATTAGCTAGGACAGAATGCCCAGTGATATTGGAGAACATCAACCTTTCGATTCAACCTCGAGCTCTACGGGACCACGCATTCCTCCGAGTGCCCTTCCGTCGTACCAACCATGGATACAATTCAGCACTGTTAGGCCTTCAACGTCTGTTCAACAGAGTAGCTTCTGGTTTCGACTTCCATTATTCGAGAAATGTGGCCCGGCAACATTTTATTGGACAAATTAGAAATTTCCATTAAATCATTAGGGCAAAATACAGCCTGTTGATAACAATTAAATAAATAAATAAATAAATAAAATCACAAAGCACCGTCTTTCAATGGATACGTGCCAAGATTTGACCGCAATCGGTCGATTGGTTCATGAGTTACAGCATTGAGAGTGAAGCAGCTTTTGTTATTGTAAAAAATGGAAAAATCCGAATTTCGTGTATTGATGGCAAAATTGCATGACGCATCCACCGTATCCTCCAGATCTGGCCTCCGTTGACTATTTTCTGTTCGCAGACCTGAGGAGAATGTTCGCTGGCAAGAAATTTAAGACCGATGATGAAGTGATTACCGAAACTGATGCCGATTCTGAGGAAAACCCGAAAGAGTACTATAAATTGGTATCGAAAAGTTGCAAATTCGCTATAATCGCTGTAGGCAATTATGTTGAAAAATAAAATTATTCAACAGTAGAAAATTGAACAAAAATACTACAATAGTAATTATTGATTAAATATTATTATTAGAATATTCCAATCTTGAATTACAATTAATTTTGTGCGTTCTGATTTACGTTAGCCGGACTTCATTATGCAATCCAGTTGATAGTAACAATAACGCTCACAATATTTTATTTCTAATTATTGTATTGTAACTCGAAACGATGAAATATGCTACTTACTCACTTGAATGATTGCAATATTTCGAATAAATATAAATTGCAACCCCACAAGGATTGACAGCAAACGAATAGTCCGCCTCCGGGCACAATATCGGACCCAGTTATCCAACTTCCTGACACCGGATCGTATCGAAGCGGGTACCGTACCGTAACACGATACCGCAATGGCATAAAAAATAAGTACCGGCATTTCTCAGCCAATTTCATAGAGGAAACGATCCGATCGAAGATCAAACGCCGACACCTGGCTGACGCCCGTCGTTCGACAGCTAATTTATCGACTAATATAACGATCCTCCGCTGATAAGCATCTATTTTTTTTTCCTAGTCCTATCGCCTGTCACGCGCCCCGAGACGAGACGAGATCCATTCTGCACACATCGGATAATCAGCCAGAAGCTGGCGCCCGCTTTCTTCCTATTTGGTAAAAAAAATCGACCCAATGTCTTCCCGTCGCTAGCGGCAACGGAATGGATGAGGCTCCCCCCGTTTCAAAATTATGAACAAAACAGTCATTTAAACCCCATGGAGTTTGATTTGACGGCTACGATCCAGCTGAATTCTAGAACCAAGAAAAAAGTAACTAAAACGAGCTAAACTTAAGGACATGGTAACAATTTATCACCATCAGCGATGATATCCACCCGATAAGCTCTGGTGTCCCCATGCTGAAAGAGTGGTATCAATTTATGTCGAGCAATATTTTTCTTAATTTGTTCATGTTGTGTTGTGTGTGACAAACACGCCGACAGTTTCGAGGGAAGAAGGGGCGATGATCGAATGGCGGACATTTGTTTCTAGTGCCAGGGCGCGAGAAACAAACACCGGTTTCACCCCTTTGTTTGGTCGTTCATTTGGTTTCTTCGGAAAGCCATTTGTTTTTGTTTTTTGGTTTTGTCACTTCGTTCCAACGTCGTGCTGCCTTTCATCATCGGGCTGTGTCCCGCTGGGTGATGTGCGGGTGTCAAAATTAGGACAAAGGATGTTCCAATAAAATCCATTTGTTTCGTTTTCAGTTTTATTGGATTTCTATTTGTGGAATGTATGGCTCGTGATGAACGCAATCGGCAGTTAACCCTTTCAGGACCATAAGGTTACGGTACATTATTAAATCAATTTACCTAGATGTAATGAATTAATAGGCACCCTAAAAACATAATTTATACTAAAAATTCCAAAAACTTTTACATTTTTTTTTGGAAATTTATGGGACAAATATGTCCCTATGGTCGCTAAGGGTTACTTTCTACTGAAACATCTAAATTTTGGTTTACTTGTTGGTAAGAGTGTTTTGTTATAAATAATGTACATTTGTTACTCAGTATACTTTTATTTACTTATTTATAGATAATATAAATATAATAGGGCAAGTTATTTGTGGTACTCGGCGAAACAATTCCTGTTGTTAGTGTAGCAAAGGTGCACTTTACACAAAATACAAGTATTATTTGTGCGGTTTTCTTTTTTGTACTTGGCACAATGTACGCACCTCTTTCTGGCATTCGACTTTTCCATTGGGTGCGATGGTAATTGTCGTTTCACTGCTTTGCGTACTACACTACTTCTTGCAGTTGGAAGGCCTCTTTGTCTGTTGGTAAAACCATTTATCAAACTCCGAGCAACAACTTGTCTGAATTGCAAGGTCGACAACAGAGACCCTTCAATTTTTTTTTGTTCATGGAGCTTAGTGTAGACGGTATGTGCATTATTGATCGATATATCTAACAGATCAAAGAATAGGCGAAGATAATACTTTATTTTTGATCTCCGATCTATTTCATAGCACACTTTTAGTTGGTCCATTAGGTCCACTCCACCCATATTTTTGTTATAGTGTGACACAATTTTAGGACATCTCACGTCAATTTTATCTGCTGAGCCAGCCTGTCGCCGTTTCACGGTATCCGTTTCTACAGGTGACAGAAAGTTGGTCAAGAAATGTACCGCTTTATTATCCATCCATTTCACATACGATATGCCTTGAAAACTTGTGGTGTAAATGTCCCCACGCTTCATTTTTTTATCCACTGGTGCAGTTTTCGGAAGATGTTTTCGGTTAATTCGAACAGTCCCACATGCCTTGATATTCTGGTCAATCAGTCTGTACTGCAACAAAGGTGAGTTGAAGAAATTGTCAATGTAAATTTCACATCCCAAGCCGTCCAGCTTTGTCGTAAGTTTCAGCACTACTGATTCACCTAATCCATACTCAGTCCCTGAAGTTCGTTTACCGGTATATAAATCAAATTCAAATAAGTAACCCGTTTCTGCATCACATCTGCACCATAATTTGAAACCCCATCTTACTGGTTTATTTTTTATGTATTGCTTCATTACGTTGTGACCCTTGAATTTGATCATATGCTCGTCGATGGATTGTTTTTTCGTGTTATTGAGAGCGTTTTGAAATGAAGTATTCAAGTGATCCATAACTGGCCGGATTTTGTATGCTCGATCATAGTTAGGGCTGTTTATGTCTCTTACATCGTCATTGTTACAGAAATGTAGATTTCTGCGTATTTCTTCGAATCGCGTTCTTGGCATAACATTTGAAATGAATGGTACCGCCATGTCTGGTTCTGTAGACCAGTAATCTCTCAATGATGGCAAGATATGATAGCCCATAACCAGATTCACACCAAGAAATGCTTTCATTTCATCGATTTTGATAGTGAACTCCCGTCCATTTTGGTGAGCGTATTGTACTGACTCGGATACTATACGTTCAACTAAAATATCGAAATTAGTTACTAAACGGAAAATGTCAAAAGGAGTCAATGTATCGGCTTCAACTTCTTGACAGATTTTCACCTTTCCGAATTCATATTCCACGTCAGGAAAAACATTTGGGTGGTATGTTCTCGGATTCCAATTGAAAACCGGTTGAAGGTTGGAATGTGCTTCAGTGACGATTTCCTGTCGAGATGTTGAAGGTTCAGGTGATTCTTGCCGTTGAAGAGTCGTCGTTCCTTCAATCTCGACATCAAATACCCCTTGGTCATCATCCTGTGTTAGAAGTCTTTGGTCTTCTTCATCAAGCACTAAGTCATCTTCCTCATCGCTATTGTCACCCATCAAAATTTGATGAATTTCATTTTCTCGAAGCTCAAAAACTCCACGTCCCTTACGAAACATATTCTGCAACAATATGAATAAGAAAATGATAGCATTTTGGTATAAATCACCAGGCCAAAAAGTTATGAAATTCCGTATAAAAAGTATTCCTTTACGCCGACAGGGACATCCGTGTCCCATAATCTCTATAACGATTTATCACAGAATACAACACAAATACATTACTACTGAATATTTAGAATAACAATTTACTTACCAGGTAACGATAATTTGACACTGTAAAAACTTGAAAAGCACTGCTACAATATCAATTATTTATTCCAAACAGCTGATCATTCGCGCCAAAAGAACTCTGACGTTCCGGTGACCATAAACAATAAACGGTGTTAGATATTATGTATTGCCAGTAAAAAATAATAAAAAGGTACATTCCGAAATATTAAAATAAAAAAGTAATTTACAATGGTTACGTAAATATTGAATTAATTCATGATTTTTGCTTGGGACATCGGCGTCCCCGTGGTCGTGAAAGGGTTAAGCTATGAAGCTATGAACCAATGTGGAATAGTTGAACTGGATGGTAGTTGAAACTTCAAGGAACCAAAGTAGGGCAATTATTTCATTTTTATGTATTGAGCCTTGTTCGTTGGAATCGAAGGATATTAGGTGACAACCGTATCCTTATATTTGAAATCGTATTCAAACCACTATGCACATTACCCTGAATGTTTTTGTCCCTTCCTCAAGATAATACCTAATTCGTGTTTCTTGTAGGAATTGACTATATTCTAGGATTTTCCTAGAAGAATGTTTTAATCTGCCGATATTTTTAGTTTAAGCGGCCCTTACACAATCATTCGTATTGGCATTATCAGTAATTTAACGACATTTAACGACAAAACCTCGGTTGATTTTTATTGGACTATGTTTTGTCCAAGATCAACAGATTAAATCGTTTGTTCTAGGCCGAAAAAATATAATTCACGATGCTACACGAACAGCTGAATGATTTTTATTTGATCATTCTCTCTAATATCTTCGAGGAATCTTACATTGTTTCAATGTCCAACGCTATTAAATTTGAAGATCATTTGAAAAGCGGTTAGATTTTGACATAGGACTATGTCTTTGATTTCTATATAGGGGGGTCACTCTACGAAAAATGTAACGATTTATTAGGAGTTTCCAAACGCATACTACTCAAAATCATCGTATGCGACATATGTTGAGTTACATATCATTAGACAGGAAATTTATCCACAATTTTTTTTTTGCTTGAAGCATGAACAGTGAATATAGTAAAAAAAGTTAACAATTTGACGATTTAATTGGGTGTGTTTTCTTTCGATTGCACTATCCACTCGCGTCCTCCCCGACGCAACGAACAATCTTCTTGCCTAAACTCGGGCGTTGGCTCATAATGTGAGTTGATGCGTAAAATGAATTATTCTCCATTTACCGATAATAGGCATTAATTTTATATTATATTGTATGTTGTCCAATCAATTTGTGCTCAATTCATGTTTTTATCGTGTAGGTCTCACTACTAACAATTTGTGTAATTGTGGTCCAGGATGTCATAATATCGAATAAGCTGTTTGGTTATGTAAAAATGCAATAAATGAATTTAAATGGCTGCTGATTTAGAAGATCGAAAGGGTATACCCACGTAAATCAGATTATGACAGCTTGAGTAGTCGCGATCTTACAGGGCTATAAAGTTATTACAAACAATGTTCCGGACAACGTGGTAACGAAGGAGATAATGCTATTTATATTTATAATATATTTTTGTAATCATAGATTGATTTGACTCAGTCTTATATTTAGACTTGTGTTTAAAAATGATACATGATGACTCTTTGTCTTCTTCTGCATGATTGAATAAACAGAAAAAAGGGTATTGGCTTTAATCGTATTTTTCTGTACATTTTTGAAGGATACTAGTATATACAGGAAACGGTTTTTCAGGGCATCCATTTGATTGATCAGAAAAGAAAAAAATACAGATTTTGAACAATGAAAAACTCAATTTAAATGCAATTACTACACACAATCACAGCCCTATGTCAAGATCCCGCCCGTGCCTCTAGGCTCAGACCTATCAACTTTTTTAGGTTGAAATGGCTGTAGAAGAAACTATCAGAACAATGGACAACGAAAGACAAATCTTTTTAAAGCATATTTGTCGCAGTTTTTTCGTGGAACTGATCAAGCAAATGAGAAAAAGATTTGATTTTGATGATCTGACGCACAATGCTGCAGTAATATTAAATCACAGAAACTTTTCCAATTTGGCAAGCATTAACGTTGTGATAGAGGCGTTACCTCTCACGCAGAGATCTCGAGTTCAATTCTCACTCCCGACATTCTTCCAAAAATGTAAGTGAAAGTGACGCACCAGCCAGAATGAAAGTCATTATAATAGAGAAAAAAATTCCGTTCTCTAAAGATAAAATTACTCCGTAGGAAAATCACATTCCTTGTTTTTAACGTTCTCACTATGCTTCACTTCTCGGCATCTGTCAAGCGATTTTTTTCTGAATGATCAGAACAAAAATAAGCTTCGAAATCGGATCAGCAACGATACGATTAACGTTATTTTGAGATCAAAAGATTCGACCAAACATCGTGGTCGAAAACTTTAATACGTGATAGTATGCAATCTAGATTCAGAAGAACTATGTATACAGCCTTTTCATGCCAAACCGATATAGTGGTTCTCAGATTTTCGTGAAAAGTGATAGTTTTGTTCTTTATCGCAAAACATTAGACCCGTATTTTTTTTATTTTTTCAGTAGGCTGGCCATTTCCGTTTTAGGGTGGTCCGAAAAATCAACTTTTTCCTCTTTTCTCCAAAAATGACTTTTTTCAAAAATTCATAACTTTTGAACTAAGGACCGTATCGTTATTTATGGGTACGCCTTAGAGTCTCCGTCTGAAAAAGACTATAGCTTGTTTTGACAGCTGTTTATTTTTCTCCTGTTGTTGACACAGTTAGCGTTCAGTTAGCATTGTTAAAAGATCGTTTTTTCCTAAAAGTGCAATCATGAGAGGGCTAACAGAAGAAAAACGAAAATCCATTGTGACCAGATACTGCTCCGAAACAGGAATATCAATGAGAAAATTGGCGAAGGCGGAAGGAGTAAGCGTCCATGCGGTCCAAAACGCTATCAAGCGATTTGGTATGTATAATACATTGAAGGATCTACCCGGTCGCGGCAGAAAACCTGGGCCATCCAAGCCAAACTTGGATAAAAAGATTTGCAGGCAATTTGAAAGAAAAAAGGAATTATCGATACGGGATTGCGCAAAAAAGTGTGGAACATCAATCGGTATGGTTCAACGTGCCAAAGAACGTAACTCACTGAAGGCATATAGAAAGCAAAAATGTCCCAAACGCAGCCAAATTCAGGCAAGTTCCGTGAAAACCCGTGCCCGTAAGCTTTACGATGGGATTTTAAGCAAACGCGAACTGTGCATCGTCATGGATGATGAAACCTACGTCAAACTGGACTACAAAACTCTTCCTGGGGCACAGTTTTACACTGTAAAGCAAGGAACAGATGTCCCGAACGCGGAGAAGTCAATTTTTTGCGAAAAATTCGGTAAGAAAGTGCTGGTTTGGCAAGCTGTTTGTCAATGTGGCATGAAATCATCTCCTTTCTTCACTCTCGGGAATATGAATGGTGAAATTTACCGGAAAGAATGTCTCCAAAAGCGTGTGTTACCGCTCATCCGAAAGCACACTGGTCCGACACTATTTTGGCCTGATTTGGCATCATGCCACTATGCACGTTTGACCTTGGATTGGTATCGCGAGAATAATGTCGATTTTGTGGAAAAGGAGATGAATCCTCCAAATTGTCCGCAAATAAGACCTATTGAAAAATTTTGGGCTTTGATGAAGGGACGACTGCGGAAGAAGGACAAGGCAGCCGATGACCTTGAGCAGTTCAAAAAGGATTGGATAAATGTGAGCAAACAAGTCGATGAGACGGTTGTCCAGAACCTAATGAGGGACATCAAGAAGCAGGTGCGATCATTGGCGCGAAAATCAGAATCTTGATTATTTTTTACTGTTACTCCTTTCTTTCATTCATAAGATACAATATTTTGATATCAGAACTGAAAAATAAATGCAATATTTGAAATAAAGCTGTGTTTTGAGCGTACCCATAATTAACGATACGGTCCTTACTAGACCGATTCAGATGTTCGACATATTAAATTGAAGCCAATCACCTTTTTTTCTTGAAAAATTACTAAACCTGCAACAAGTTTGAATTCTGTTCTCGTTATTATTGATTGTATTTGTTTTTTATAGGTTTCATGGTCTCGGGACCAAGGGCGCTATATTTTCTTATATTTTTTCTGAAAAGCTGAGGATTTTTCACATAACATATGTCGAAACCAAAGAGGTGTTTTTTTTTGTTTTCGAGTTATGATTTTTCAAAGTTAACCGATGGTTCAAAAAATAATTTTTTCCTCTTTTTTCCAACACGAAAATTAACAACTTTTGATCTACTGGACCGATTCAGATGATCGACACATAAAATAAAAGGCAATTAGCTAGTCTTTTTTGAAAAATATTAGACTTGAGAAAAAAAATTGATTTTGATTTCGTAAATATGTAATGTATTGGTTTTTTACAGTTTACATGGTTTCGGAACCAAAAATGCTGTATTTTTTATATTTTTTCTTGAAAGCTAAGGTTTTTTTACATCTTCTTCTTCTTCTTCTTATATGGCACTAACGTTCCTAGAGGAACTCCGCCGTCTCAACGTAGTATTACTTGCGTCATTTTCATTAGTACTTAGTTGAGATTTCTATGCCAAATAACACGCCTTGAATGCATTCTGAGTGACAAGCTCTAGAATACGTGTGACCACAGTGCAAGTCGGAGGAAATTTCTTTGAAGAAAAATTTCCACGACCAGAACGGGAATCGAACCCGAACTCCCGGCATGTTAGGTTTGACGCTAACCACTCGGCCACGGGAGCACAGGTTTTTTTTACATAACATGTCCAAAAATCAGAGATGTGTTATTTTTCGTTTTTAAGTTATTATTTTTCTATTAAGTTAAATGTTTTCAGTCTTCGTTCAATATTTCTATTCGACTAGATTGAATGTATGCGACTAGAAATCAATTAATTGGCAAATGTGTTATTCTTTCAAAAAAGACTGGCTAATTGGCTTTAATTTGATATATCGATCATCTGAATCGGTCCAGTAGTTCAAAAGTAATAAATTTTTGAACAAAGTCATTTTTGAAAAATGATTTTTGGGACCATCGGTTAACTTTGAAAAATCATAACTTAAGAACGAAAAAAAAACGCCTCTTTGGTTTCGACATATATTATGTGAAAAAGCCTCAGCTTTTCAGAAAAATATAAAAAAAACATAGCGCCCTTGGTCCCGAGACTATGGAAACAATAAAGAAAAAAACAATTACAATCAATAATAACGAGAACAAAATTCAAATTTTCTGCAGGTTTAGTATTTTTTCTAAAAAGACAAGGTGATTGACTTTAATTTGATATGTCGAACATCTGAGTCGGTCTAGTAGTTCAAAAGTTATGAATTTTTGAAAAAAGGGTTTTTTGGAAAAAGAGGAAAAAGTTGATTTTTCGGACAACCCTGAAATGGAAATGGTCACCCTACTGAAAAAATAAAAAAAAATACGGGTCTAATGTTTTGCGATAAAGAACAACACTACCACTTTTCACGAAAATCTGAGAACCACTATATCGGTTTGGCATGGAATGGCTGTATAAGCATCATCAATTTGTGTGATCGAGTTGAAAGAGGAAGTGACTTTCACAGTTATAACACAAGAAACGCGAATGAATTGAGAACACCCAATTTCTTGACATGTGCTTCACAAAATTCGTTGTATTTCAAAGGTATAAATGTGTTCAACTCGATGCCAAGACATATTAAACGTGCAACAACACTTACAGAATTTAAGAGGCACTGTATTTCACACGTGAAAGCTGTGTTTCATTAACAGCCGACCGATATATTTTTAAATTTTATGACGAAGATTGTTACTGACGAAGTTTTATACGAACGGATAATTTAATGTGGGATTTTTTTTTGCAGATTGTTTTTAATATTTTCAATTAACCTGGCGAAGTTTTTTTTTTGAACGGATTATATTATGCAAACTACTTAATTTTTTAAATTATCTTTTATTAATTTGTATTTATATCCTCTCTATTATGTCCGTCATGATCCTGGTGATGATAGACTATTTTTATTTTTATTTTGTTGTTTTATATTATATTAGTTAAAAAAAATTAAATTAGTCTACATAAGTTTGAGCGTCGCGTGCATAACACAGATATAAAGGATATTTAATTGAAAGTTTTCTAAGTGCCGGTCTAGAAATTTTTCGTTAAGGAAATTTTCTCGATTTCTATGAATGAGGATATTCATAGTCAATCCAATACAAGGCTGGCGTTTGGGCTTGTGCTCTGGTGGACCACTCGGCTGCAAGGGCCTCGTCGGGACCGTATCGGCTCTGTTGCGGACATGACTGAGTATTGGCTTGTCATTTGACATTGCAATTTTTTGAACTTATATATGTAAATAAAATCAGTTCGTTGTTTTTTTTGTTTGCCTAACTGATGTCAATGCTGAAAAAAAATAACTAAATTATCTTTTAAAAAAAGCTAGATTTACCCAAATCTACTGTCCACAGTCTGGAAAACATTTTCTGAATTTTCGACTATCGAAAGGAAAGTTGTTTTCATCTTTCGAGAGGTGTGACATCGAACTTCATCTTGCTGGAAAACACCATCCTTGTGTTCATCAAGGCAAGCAAGCATGTAATACTCGTTCGCTTGCGGGGCTGGGAAATCAACCCAGTTAGGACCCGTCCACATACCACGTGGACAGAAGAAGCACGATTTTACACTCCTCCCTCCCCCTCCGTGGTCAAGCGTGAACATTTTCATTCCCCTCCCCCTGTTGTCCACGTGGACATTTTTGCTTATTTAATTAGAATAATTGAGGAAATAACTGGATTGCGCTTACATTAAAATTTAGTTCCATTGAAGTTTATTTTTCAATTCTTACTAGCTGTACCCTGCCACGCTTTGGCTCTCTAGTATGCCAACACGGAAACGCGCAATATACAGTTCAACATTCCGCACCCGAATCTACATCACACAATTCCAAAGATTGGTCCTGAGCAACGTCAATCGAATAAAATTAAATCGATTTCAAATCATTATAGGATACAATTTTAAATCACGTTTTATTAAACACTTGCCAAAAAATGTGTTCCTATCACATAGAATACGTATTCAATACTAGAAATTTGATTTACGCTCACAGCTCAACTTCAGAAGTGTGCTTATTCCATCTGAAAATCTTAAAGCTTCCTGAGGGGTAGGCAGTAACAACATTTTATATTGTGTCATAATATGAGCTCCTTCAGTGACGAACTTTTCGAGTTTATGAGACGCACAAAAACAAACAGAACAATTTTATATGCATAGATTTTTTTATCAATTAAAAAGAATTTCAAGAAAAGAAAAGATGAAATAGAGACCATGCACTGATATCTAAAGATTTTTTTTTTATTTGATAAAGGATTGAGGAGTTGGAGGGTCGAAATTTTTAAGTGATTTCGAAAAGCCTGTACTTTTGATATAAATCATGACATAAGACAAAAAACGAAATAATGGTTTCGAACGGAATGCAAATCTGGCGGAATGCAGAATCGGGGTATACATTAGAAAATTCACGACTCATTGATTTTTTACTAACCTTGCCCGAAAAGTTATTTGTATTGCTCTTTGGTTTTCCTCCGGTAAAATCCTTATCAAAACATCACTTATTAAAATCGAACAGTTTACTAAAGAACAATACAACGCCAAATTAATCAGTCGCTGCCTCGATCCTCCCCATTTTTTAAAAAATTTGTACATTTTTGGTTTCAAATCTGCTGCCCGATTGAAATAAGTTTTTGAGAAATCAATTAATTTAATAGAAAGTTAATTGATTCCTCAAAAACATGAAGAAATGTTTAATCCATTTCAGGCCAAGGGTTCGAAAAATCGAACAGCAACTTTAATAATTTTTATGCAACTTTAATAATTTTATGAAAAGCTACCATATGGTAAGGTCTAGGCATCAAATGATAGCTCAATTTATTAGCTATCACTTACCATCAATTGCATTCAATTTTGTATAACTTTATAAGACAATAAATTCGGATTAAAGCAACTATGTGCGAAAAGTACATAACCTCACATAACCTAATAAAAAAAACCTAAAATGAGATAATATGTAAACTTTCTTACAGTATTACTCTGATCAAAGAACACACATTGTGATGTAGGAAAAAAAACATTGGATTGAACCTCCTAGAGGATCATAAATGTAGGTTTTAGCCAATATTTTTGTTTGGCGATTTTTCGGTTTTTTGTCATTTTGCGGAAAACGGAAGGACGGAAAAAATAATTCTTGAAGATTTGGGTTTCTGTAACGCCAATAATCAAAATTACACCAATGGTGTTTGTTAAAAAAATATTTTTTACAGCTTGGTCGTTAATGGGTTAAACTGCTGAGAAAACTTTCTCATAAATTGAATAGAATATCGAAAACTATTATATCTGCTTGGAATATTGTTATATACAAGTTGTTAGGTAGCTGATCCGAAATATTTCAGGTGATAGAGGATCGAATTTGATGAAAAAAATCTTCCACGCTATTGGTCAAATCTCATCTATGAAAGAATTATTGAACTTTTCCTTGAGACCGTTTTACTGGGCAGCGCTCTCAGGTGGCTCAATCCGGTTATTGATAAATACGGAGAGTTTATAAATTCTTGAATATGTGTTATTTAATTTAATTTTCAATGTATAGGTGGTTGTATTTAAAAAAAATATTCTTCCTGTCCACGAGGACTCGATATATACCCCCTCCCCCCTCTCCGTGGACATGCGTGGACATTGTCTTACCCCCTACCCCCCTAAAGTTGTCCACGTGGTATGTGGACAGCCCTTATAGAATTCTACTCGCTAACTGGACTGAAAACAGCAAATGCAAAACTTCAAATTGAATATGACGTTTATTATTAATACACATAAATGGGTTGCAGTTCAGTTAGAGCACGCCCTGTTAAAGGGGAACTTTAGGCCCTCAGAAATGTTGTCCTAAAAGGATTTTTAGATATTTGTTATGGTAGGAATATTACAGTTAAAAGTATGAGGTCACCTCATGGGATTTATTATTGCTATACGAATTTTTAAACGCGTTTTTCTCGAAACCATGTTTTTTCAGCTGGTGGTATCGATATCTCAGGATCTACTCGCGATTTTTTAACAGTGATATTTCATGAAAAATAACTCATTTTTAACAAAAATGGCCGCCATTTGGGCAATATTTCGAATTTTTTAAAACCCGTATGTAACACTCTGGGTATTGTCCTAAATTTTCAAAATATTCATTGGGATTCGGTCTGCGACACTCCGTTGCTTCAGAACCGATACCACCAGCAAAGTAACGATTTTCATCCAGCTGTCAACAGTATAAAAATCATTATTCGTGCACTCAAAAACTGGAAAATACATCTTTTTATATACCTTAAACCAATGTTTCTGAAAGTGGTCGACATTGAGCCCTTGGTATAAGTTGTGTTACAAGAATCAACTTGTTATAAGAATGACTAATGTTTTAGTAGAAATATTGGTATTGTAATTTTTATTAATAATTATTAATTACAGTTGATACTTACTAAATTTTATGCCTATGAGTAATGTGTAAGAACAAGATAAATATAAAATTGGAAAAAAAAATTGGCTATAGGGGTCGGTGATATCACTTCAATCTGGAAAAGGGGTCTCTTGCCCAAAATAGTCTGCCTTAAACAATAACCAAAATACCCGAACACTTCACTTTATTCATTACATCCGAGAAAAAAATAACGTAAATTCATTATTTTTCGATCTACCAGACAGGGTTCCCTCCTTGAGGCTCCTAGTCGAAATTTTGATCGCATTTGGAAGAAAAATCAGAAACATTTACAATTACAGTAAGGTCAACTTTAGTGAATTTTTCAAAACACAAATATTTGCAAGAACAATTAAGTAATATGATTCTTGTGGTCATTCTA